>NW_027094086.1:152099795-152337295 GCF_029207755.1 Chamaea fasciata
TTTCTCCGGGAACAGCAGGACCCGGGCATGGAGCAGCAGCTCCCCAAAAGCCTTTGGGGAGAAAAGGGATTCCCTGCTCTCCCGGTGAAAAATCCGGGAAGTTTTGGGGTTGATGGTGCACCGAAGAATTTTGGGATTGATTGGGCTGGAGTTGGATTGAATATGAAGATTGGATTGGATTGGATTGGAATGGAATGGAATGGAATGGAATGGAATGGATTGGATTGGATTGGATTGGATTGGATTGGATTGGATTGGATTGGATTGGATTGGATGGGGTTGGATTGGGTTGGATCGGATTGGATTGGATTGGATTGGAATGGATTGGAATGGATTGGATTGGATTGGATCAGATTGGATTGGATTGGATTGGATTGGATTGGGTTGGAATGGATTGGATTGGATTGGATTGGATTGGATTGGATTGGATTGGAATGGAATGGATTGGATTGGATTGGATTGGGTTGGATTGGAATGGAATGGATTGGATTGGGTTGGATTGGAATGGATTGGATTGGATTGGATTGGAATGGATTGGAATGGAATGGATTGGATTGGATTGGAATGGATTGGATTGGATTGGATCAGATTGGATTGGATTGGATTGGATTGGATTGGATTGGAATGGATTGGATTGGACTGGATTGGATTGGATCAGATTGGATTGGATTGGATTGGGTTGGATTGGAATGGATGGGAATGGATTGGGTTGGATTGGATCGGATCGGATCGGATCGGATTGGAGGAGAGGACCATGGAGCAGGATGATCCTGGAGGTCCCTTCCAACCCAAACCACTGCACCATTTCCCGACGATTCCGGCACGGAAAAGGACGCTCCGCCTCGCAATTCTGCCGTAGCCAGCACATTCCCAACTCCCATCTTCCCGCTGGATAAAAGATAAACCTCAGCCAAAAATCCGAGCCCACCCCGGCCCCTCCCCCCCCTTCTTCACAGCCCCGGGGGGAATCCGGGACAAAGCTCCCGTCCGTCCCAACGCGATCCCGCACCCTGGAATTTTCCGCTCTTCCAGCACCCACGCAGCGTGACTGCCGGGGCCGGAATAAACCAGGGAGAGCGGCAGGAGCGGCTGGAATCGGCGGAGAGGGGGAATGGCAAACGCCCGGCGGAAACCGTGCCGGAAATTCATTTCGGGCCGAATGGGATTTTGCTTGGAGCGGAGTCAAGGACGGGAAGTTTCCCGCGGCACGGCGAGGAGGCGCTTTGCATAAATTTGCATCCCGGCTTTGGCCGGCTCTTCCCGGCTGGAGGTGGGAGCGAGCGTGCGTCCCTGCACGGCCGCGGGGAGGGTTTGGGAATTGCAGGGAGGGTTTGGGAATTGCGGGGAGGGTTTGGGAATTGCGGGGCCGCAGGGAAGATTTGGGAATTGTGGGGAGGATTTGGGAATTGCAGGGAGGGTTTGGGAATTTCCAGGCTGCAGGGAGGGTTTGGGAATTGCAGGGAGGGTTTGGGAATTGCAGGGAGGGTTTGGGAATTGCGGGGAGGGTTTGGGAATTGCGGGGAGGGTTTGGGAATTTCCAGGCTGCAGGGAGGGTTTGGGAATTGCAGGGAGGGTTTGGGAATTTCCAGGCTGCAGGGAGGGTTTGGGAATTGCGGGGAGGGTTTGGGAATTGCGGGGAGGGTTTGGGAATTGCAGGGAGGGTTTGGGAATTGCAGGGAGGGTTTGGGAATTGCGGGGCCGCAGGGAGGGTTTGGGAATTACCCACTTCAACTTCTCCCCCCGGGAAGTTTTAATGGGAACGGTCACTTCAGAGCCAGGATTCCTGGGCTCTGGAATGCCGTGGGGTGAAAGGGCGGGAAAGGCCCTTGGTGTTGTCCCGTGTGAAGTGGAAGGGGATTTTTAATTCCATAGGGAGATGTCTGGGAAATGTGTGACCCCCCCGCCCCAGGATGGATTGAATCCTGTGGCAGAAGGGATGAGGGGTTTGGGGAAGTGAAATGATCACGGAATATGGTCAGGGAATTACTCGGGATGGAAGGGACGTTCAGGCTGACACCTCCCACAATCCCAGGCTGCTCCAAGCCCCGTCCAACCCAAACCAGTCTGGAATTCCATCATCCCGTGATGGAAAATTCCTGCCGGCTCCCTCAGTTTTCCCTGATGCTCATCCCGGCTGATTTTGAGGAAGAGCCCAGGAATTAAATCGTTCCCTGTTGATTGGGCCGCGCTTTAATTTGTAATTACGTTCAATTCTCTCCCACCCCACCGCTTGGGAATGGGATCCGCGTGGATCTGGATCAACGTCACCGAAGCCAGTGGAAGTTTTTCCCTGGATTCCCTTCGCAGGGAGGTGCCTGGTGGGAATCTCCACCTCCGAAACACCAACAGGGATTACAGAAGAATCCAGGAGGTGGAAATTCCTTTGCTCTGTTGTTCCCACAGGATGAGGGAGGATCCCCCACTCCTCGCTGGAGGCAGTAAAATCATCCGCACTGGATCACCGGGAGGTGGGAATGTTCACGCACGACTTCCGGGCAAATTGGAAGGTTCGTCACCATCCAAATTCAAAGGGCCTTCATCAGGCAGACTTCTTCATCGTCTCCCAAACTCGAGGATCCTTCATCATCCAAACTTCTCCTTCCACATCCAGGCTTCTGCTTCATCATCCGAACTCCTCTTTCATCATCCGAACCTCTCCATCAAAATCCAAAATCAACGGTCCTTCATCGTCCAAACTCCTCCTTCATCTCCCAAACTTTTCCATCATCATCCAAATTCAAAGGTCCTTCATCAGCCAAACTTCTCCTTCGTCAGCCAAACTCCATCATCCAAACTCCTCCTCCATCATCCAAACCCCTCCTCCATCATCCAAACTCCTCCTCCATCATCCAAACCCCTCCTCCATCATCCAAACTCCATCATCCAAACTCCTCCTCCATCATCCAAACTCCTCCTCCATCATCCAAACCCCTCCTCCATCATCCAAACTCCTCCTCCATCATCCAAACTCCTCCTCCATCATCCAAACCCCTCCTCCATCATCCAAACCCCTCCTCCATCATCCAAACCCCTCCTCCATCATCCGAACTCCTCCATCATCCAAACTCCTCCTCCATCATCCAAACCCCTCCTCCATCATCCGAACTCCTCCTCCACCATCCAAACCCCTCCTCCATCATCCAAACTCCTCCTCCATCATCCAAACTCCTCCTCCATCATCCAAACCCCTCCTCCATCATCCAAACTCCTCCTCCATCATCCAAACTCCTCCTCCATCATCCAAACCCCTCCTCCATCATCCAAACTCCTCCTCCATCATCCAAACTCCTCCTCCATCATCCAAACTCCATCATCCAAACTCCTCCTCCATCATCCAAACCCCTCCTCCATCATCCAAACTCCTCCACCATCATCCAAACTCCATCATCCAAACCCCTCCTCCATCATCCAAACCCCTCCTCCATCATCCGAACTCCTCCTCCATCATCCAAACTCCTCCTCCATCATCCAAACTCCTCCTCCATCATCCAAACCCCTCCTCCATCATCCAAACCCCTCCTCCATCATCCAAACTCCTCCTCCATCATCCAAACTCCTCCTCCATCATCCAAACTCCTCCTCCATCATCCAAACTCCTCCACCATCATCCAAACTCCTCCTCCATCATCCAAACTCCTCCTCCATCATCCGAACTCCTCCATCATCCAAACTCCTCCTCCATCATCCAAACTCCTCCTCCATCATCCAAACTCCTCCACCATCCAAACCCCTCCTCCATCATCCAAACTCCTCCTCCATCATCCAAACTCCTCCTCCATCATCCAAACCCCTCCTCCATCATCCAAACTCCTCCTCCATCATCCAAACTCCTCCTCCATCATCGGAACCCCTCCTCCATCATCCAAACCCCTCCTCCATCATCCAAACTCCTCCTCCATCATCCAAACTCCTCCTCCATCATCCAAACTCCTCCTCCATCATCCAAACCCCTCCTCCATCATCCAAACCCCTCCTCCATCATCCGAACTCCTCCTCCATCATCCAAACTCCTCCTCCATCATCCAAACTCCTCCTCCATCATCGGAACCCCTCCTCCATCATCCAAACCCCTCCTCCATCATCCAAACTCCTCCTCCATCATCCAAACTCCTCCTCCATCATCCAAACTCCTCCTCCATCATCCAAACCCCTCCTCCATCATCCAAACCCCTCCTGATCTCCACACGTTTTAGGCAGCCAAGGGATAACAGAGTGGAATCCTCACGGGATCGGGGGGTGGAATTCCCTCCCGGCAGGACCTTCAGAAGAACCTTCCGGATCCTTTTAACACCCACCCCGCTGCCCAAACACCTTTTTTCCCATTTTCCCAGCCGGGAGAACACGGGGAAGAGGAGCTTTTCCTGCTTTTTCAGGCCTCCCCCGAGACTTCCAGGAGAAGTCTTAATTAACAAACTTCCCAGGCCGTCTTTTTCCTTGGCACGATCCGACCCCGACTCCAGCGGAGACCGACCGGGAATCTTTCCCCTTCCTTGGCTCCAAGTGTTGACGGGCATGGGAAGAGCCTCCTCCCCACATCCCCGACTTTCGGCGCTGCCGGTTTTTGTTCCACGCTGGGACACGGACGGGCCCTTCAGGAATTCCACCCTTCGGCTTTCCGAAGGGCTCCATCCCAGCAGCTCCAGCAGCCCCCGGGAAGAGTTTTGGGAAACGTCAAACCAGGAGGACGACTCTGCCAAGAGTTCCCGGGGCAAGAACCACCCTCGGCTTCCCAAAAAAAAAAATAAATCCGTAATTCTCCGTTAAAGCCGGACGAACTGCCGAGTCCTTCCCTCTTTTCATGCCGTTATTTTTTGGGGGGGGGAACGATAGGTTAAAAAAATCCTGCGGCCGGGAAGGAGCTCGTCCAGCTTCCCACTTTTCCACAATCCTACAGATTCCCCGCAGGGAAAACTCCTCAATAAAAGCCGGGATTTGCTATTTTTAGCCACGTTTACGATCTCCGAACGCCTCCGAGAGGTTTTTATTTTTTCTCCTTCCTTCCAGCCCCGTCTACCGCAGATGGGGGCCCGCGAAGAGCCGCGGGAGGTTGAAGCTCTTGTTGAAAGTTCCTTTTAACTGGACGTTTTCTGCTCTCTAACAATCGCGTCGTAAATCCGGCGGGACTTTTATGGGAACTCCCAGGGCGGATTCATTTCGGATCTCGTAATACGACGGGGGGGGGCGGCAAAAAAAACAAAATCCCTGCGGAGCTGGAAGCAGCTCCCGGTTTTCTTGTTCTCACAGGGATTTTTTTGGGGAAGAACTGCTCTGAACCAACGGCGAAAACTCTTTAGGAACGGCCTCGGTGGGGCATGGAAAGGGGTTGGGGTTCTGTGGGAAAGTTGGAATTTTCTGCTGGAAAAGGGGATTCGAAGGGCGGGAATTCTGCCCCTCTGCCCCCGAGCTCAGGTGATTCCCCAGCTGCAGAGCTGCCCCAGCCCTGCAGCCCAAAATCCACAGGAAAGACCTGGAGCTGCTGGAGAGATCCAGAGAATCCCATGGGGCTGCTCCGGGGCTGGAGCCAGGCTGGGAGAGCTGGGAATGTTCCCCTGGAGAAGGGAAAAATCCAGGGAATCCTCAGAGTCCATAGAGGGGCTCCAGGAGAGCTGGAGAGGGGCTGGGGACACGGGATGGAGGGACAGGACACAGGGAATGGCTCCCACTGCCGGAGGGCAGGGCTGGATGGGAGATTGGGAATTGGGAATTCCCAGAGATTTGTGGATCCCTGGAATGTCCCAGGCCAGGCTGGATCACCCTGGGACAGCGGGAGGTGTCCCTGCCATGGCAGGGGTGACACTGGATGAGCTTTGAGGTCCCTTCCCCCCCAGAGCATTCCATGATTCCATGATGGTCACAGGGACACGAGTTCCTCACTCCGCATCCATCACGGATGGAGCAGAGGAGAGGACAGAGGGAACCTGCTCCAAAAATATCCCGGCTCCGTGACAGGACTTCCCCTGAACGTCCACGGAGCGACCAGAGGCAGAAAAGCAGCTGGAAGTGGGACAGGGGCCGCAGGAATTCTCCATGCAGGAATTCATTCCCTTCGGATCCGGCAGACTCTGATCCCAGCAGGATTGTGCTCCTCCCTGCCCAGGGCTCGTTGGTGCTCCCGGGAATTCCGAGCAGGGGCCGGAGCAAATCCCACGGGATTTGTGTGTCCACCACAGGCTCCAACACCCAAACTTTCCATTCTTCCTGCCACAGGCACGGGGGAAAACTTCCCAAGGGAATTCCTGCTGGAACAACAAGCCAACGGGGCAGGAGGATAAAAGGACGGCAAAGACCCGGGATATTTTTCCCGATTGGAATTTCATTGGAGTCACTGGCCAGGCCCCGGGGCAGCTCTGCAGTGCGGGATGCCTTTGATCCCTTCGGAAAGCTCCAAAGAATTCCAAGAGCTGCCCATTCCAAGAGCTCCCAATTCCCACTCCCGAGGATCCTGTGCCGCAGGGAACATCCCACGGGATCCCTGTTGCCACAGGCCTCCCAGAGTTCCCAAACCCCATCCCACGTCGACAATCCCTCGGAAACAGCCAAGCGTTTTCCGAGCATCCCAAATATTTAAGGGAAAAAAAAAAACCATTCCCAACAGCTCGGCCCAGCCATTCCCGAGGAAAAATTCCCAGGAAGCTGCTTCGGAAGGTTGGGAGCTGTAGAGTCCCAGGGACAGCAGAGGCAACAACGATCCCAAATCCCTCCACGCCGGAGCTGGAATCCCACAAACCCTCGGCTCGGGGCAGAGTCCGGCCGGGAAACATCACCAAAGGAATTTCAGCAGCTGTCAAAAACAAAACAAAACCAAAACCGGGAATTCCTTTCATGTTCCCGCAGCAGACGGACACTCGGAAGCCGGACCTCGGCCCCGGGCGCCACCACCCCAAACCCACGGCCGGGAGATGAAGGCTCCTCTCCGTCCTCCCGGCAGCTTGGAGAATCCCAAACATTCCGGGGGCCGCTCCTGCTTCGTGTCACGGAGCCGCCGGAGGCTCCTCCGAATTCCAGCCCACCCTCGGTGCCTTTTATCCCGGCCAAGTGCATCCCGGCGCCGGGTTTTTACGGGATAGAGGGATGTCAGGACTTCCAGAACTCCCAAGGCCGGAGCGTGGGGAGAGCACGGGAGGGGATCCCGTGGAAAGAGGCGGGAGGCGGTGTTTCCGAGGAGGGGGAGAAAAGAAAGATCCCGATTTTTGGAAGGCCGGGGGGATCCTGAGGGAAGGATCCGACCCCGGTGCGGGTTCGGGGCCGTGGGGGCGGTGTCCGCGTCTTCCCGACAAAAGGCTCCGAATCAACCAGAGGAAAACGGATTTCCCTGCGGGTGAAGGATTTTCCATAGAGGGATCCCTGTTCCTCAGCAGAACTGCGGCACCACACCGGGATCCCTTCCAGGATCCCTATCCCATTCCAGGATCATCATCCCATTCCAGGATCCCAGTCCCACTCCAGGATCCCAGTCTCCCACTCCAGGATCCCAGTCTCGCACTCCGTGATCCCAGTCCCACTCCAGGATCCCTGTCCCACTCCAGGATCCCAGTCCCACTCCAGGATCCCAGTCTCCCACTCCATGATCCCAGTCTTCCATTCTATGATCCCAGTCTCCCACTCCAGGATCCCAGTCCCATTCCATGATCCCAGTCCCACTCCAGTATCCCAGTCTCCCACTCCAGGATCCCAGTCCCACTCCAGGATCCCAGTCTCCCACTCCAGGATCCCAGTCCCACTCCAGGATCCCAGTCCCACTCCAGGATCCCAGTCCCACTCCAGGATCCCAGTCTCCCACTCCAGGATCCCAGTCCCACTCCAGGATTCCAGTCCCACTCCAGGATCCCAGTCTCCCACTCCAGGATCCCAGTCTCCCACTCCGTGATCCCAGTCCCACTCCATGATCCCAGTCCCACTCCAGGATTCCAGTCCCACTCCAGGATCCCAGTCCCACTCCAGGATCCCAGTCCCACTCCAGGATCCCAGTCTCCCACTCCGTGATCCCAGTCCCACTCCAGGATCCCAGTCTCCCACTCCAGGATCCCAGTCTCGCACTCCGTGATCCCAGTCCCACTCCAGGATCCCTGTCCCACTCCAGGATCCCAGTCTCCCACTCCATGATCCCAGTCCCACTCCAGTATCCCAGTCTCCCACTCCAGGATCCCAGTCCCACTCCAGGATCCCAGTCTCCCACTCCAGGATCCCAGTCTCCCACTCCGTGATCCCAGTCCCACTCCATGATCCCAGTCCCACTCCAGGATTCCAGTCCCACTCCAGGATCCCAGTCCCACTCCAGGATCCCAGTCCCACTCCAGGATCCCAGTCCCACTCCAGGATCCCAGTCTCCCACTCCAGGATCCCAGTCTCCCACTCCAGGATCCCAGTCCCACTCCAGGATCCCAGTCCCACTCCAGGATCCCAGTCTCCCACTCCAGGATCCCAGTCCCACTCCATGATCCCAGTCCCACTCCAGGATCCCAGTCTCCCACTCCATGATCCCAGTCCCACTCCAGGATCCCAGTCTCCCACTCCAGGATCCCAGTCCCACTCCATGATCCCAGTCCCACTCCAGGATCCCAGTCCCACTCCAGGATCCCAGTCCCACTCCAGGATCCCAGTCTCCCACTCCAGGATCCCAGTCCCACTCCAGGATCCCAGTCCTACTCCAGGATCCCAGTCCCACTCCAGGATCCCAGTCTCCCACTCCAGGATCCCAGTCCCACTCCAGGATCCCAGTCCTACTCCAGGATCCCAGTCTCCCATTCCATGATCCCAGTCCCACTCCAGGATCCCAGTCCCACTCCAGGATCCCAGTCTCCCACTCCAGGATCCCAGTCTCCCACTCCAGGATCCCTGTCCCACTCCAGGATCCCAGTCCCACTCCAGGATCCCAGTCTCCCATTCCATGATCCCAGTCCCACTCCAGGATCCCAGTCTCCCACTCCATGATCCCAGTCTCCCACTCCAGGATCCCAGTCTCCCACTCCAGGATCCCTGTCCCACTCCAGGATCCCAGTCTCCCACTCCAGGATCCCAGTCCCACTCCAGGATCCCAGTCCCACTCCAGGATCCCTGTCCCACTCCAGGATCCCAGTCCCACTCCAGGATCCCAGTCCCACTCCAGGATCCCAGTCCCACTCCAGGATCCCAGTCTCCCACTCCAGGATCCCAGTCCCACTCCAGGATCCCAGTCTCCCACTCCAGGATCCCAGTCCCACTCCAGGATCCCAGTCCCACTCCAGGATCCCAGTCTCCCACTCCAGGATCCCAGTCCCACTCCAGGATCCCAGTCTCCCACTCCAGGATCCCTGTCCCACTCCAGGATCCCAGTCTCCCATTCCATGATCCCAGTCCCACTCCAGGATCCCAGTCCCACTCCATGATCCCAGTCCCACTCCAGGATCCCTGTCCCACTCCAGGATCCCTGTCCCACTCCAGGATCCCAGTCCCACTCCAGGATCCCAGTCCCACTCCAGGATCCCAGTCTCCCACTCCAGGATCCCAGTCCCACTCCAGGATCCCAGTCTCCCACTCCAGGATCCCAGTCCCACTCCAGGATCCCAGTCCCACTCCAGGATCCCAGTCCCACTCCAGGATCCCAGTCTCCCACTCCAGGATCCCAGTCCCACTCCAGGATCCCAGTCTCCCACTCCAGGATCCCAGTCCCACTCCAGGATCCCAGTCCCACTCCAGGATCCCAGTCTCCCACTCCAGGATCCCAGTCCCACTCCAGGATCCCAGTCTCCCACTCCAGGATCCCTGTCCCACTCCAGGATCCCAGTCTCCCATTCCATGATCCCAGTCCCACTCCAGGATCCCAGTCCCACTCCATGATCCCAGTCCCACTCCAGGATCCCAGTCTCCCACTCCAGGATCCCTGTCCCACTCCAGGATCCCAGTCCCACTCCAGGATCCCAGTCCCACTCCAGGATCCCAGTCTCCCACTCCAGGATCCCAGTCCCACTCCAGGATCCCAGTCTCCCACTCCAGGATCCCAGTCCCACTCCAGGATCCCAGTCTCCCACTCCAGGATCCCTGTCCCACTCCAGGATCCCAGTCTCCCATTCCATGATCCCAGTCCCACTCCAGGATCCCAGTCTCCCACTCCAGGATCCCAGTTCCACTCCAGGACCCCAGTCCCACTCCAGGACCCCAGTCTCCCACTCCAGGATCCCAGTCCCACTCCAGGATCCCAGTCTCCCACTCCAGGATCCCTGTCCCACTCCAGGATCCCAGTCTCCCACTCCAGGATCCCAGTCCCACTCCAGGATCCCAGTCTCCCATTCCATGATCCCAGTCCCACTCCAGGATCCCAGTCTCCCACTCCAGGATCCCAGTCCCACTCCAGGATCCCTGTCCCACTCCAGGATCCCTGTCCCACTCCAGGATCCCAGTCCCACTCCAGGATCCCAGTCTCCCACTCCAGGATCCCAGTCCCACTCCAGGATCCCAGTCCCACTCCAGGATCCCAGTCTCCCACTCCAGGATCCCAGTCCCACTCCAGGATCCCTGTCCCACTCCAGGATCCCTGTCCCACTCCAGGATCCCAGTCCCATTCCAGGATCCCAGTCTCCCATTCCATGATCCCAGTCCCACTCCAGGATCCCAGTCCCACTCCATGATCCCAGTCCCACTCCAGGATCCCAGTCTCCCACTCCAGGACCCCAGTCTCCCACTCCAGGATCCCAGTCCCACTCCAGGACCCCAGTCCCACTCCAGGATCCCAGTCCCACTCCAGGATCCCAGTCCCACTCCAGGATCCCAGTCCCACTCCAGGATCCCAGTCCCACTCCAGGATCCCAGTCTCCCACTCCAGGATCCCAGTCCCACTCCAGGATCCCAGTCTCCCACTCCATGATCCCAGTCCCACTCCAGGATCCCAGTCCCACTCCAGGATCCCAGTCTTCCATTCCAGGATCCCAGTCCCACTCCATGATCCTGTCCTGTGCTGGCACCCCAATCCCATTCCCAGATCCATGTCCCACTCCAGGATCCCACTCCCACCCTTGGATCCGTGGCCCATGCAGGGATCCCAGTCCTACACCAGGACACCAGACCCACACCGGGATCCCATTCCCACAGCGGGATCCCATTCCCAGGATCTGTTCTGGGGTTTGATCCCGGCTTATTTTCAGCCAGGAATAAAAGTGGAAAACACACGGGAAAGGGAAAACTCGGGATGATTCATTTGGGGTTTGGCCTAAACAAGAACATCGGGATTTTTCATTTCCAAGTCAGATTTTCCGAAAATTATCCCGTCAGGAACTGGGAGAAGCTGAGCCTGGAACTGGAGCCAGGTTAATGGGAATATTTTCCCTTGAAAGTCAATGAGGGAAAAATCTTCTGCTTCCCACCTTTGGGATGGATGGAGAGAGGGATGGATGGATGGATGGATGGAGGGATGGAGGGATGGAGGGATGGAGGGATGGATGGAGGGATGGAGGGATGGATGGATGGATGGATGGATGGATGGATGGATGGATGGATGGATGGATGGAGGGATGGAGGGATGGAGGGATGGATGGATGGATGGATGGATGGATGGAGGGAGGGATGGATGGAGGGATGGATGGAGGGATGGATGGATGGATGGGTGGAGGGATGGAGGGATGGAGGGATGGAGGGATGGAGGGATGGATGGATGGATGGATGGATGGATGGATGGATGGAGGGATGGATGGATGGATGGATGGATGGATGGATGGATGGATGGATGGATGGAGGGATGGATGGATGGATGGATGGATGGATGGATGGAGGGATGGATGGATGGATGGATGGATGGATGGATGGAGGGATGGATGGATGGAGGGATGGATGGATGGATGGAGGGATGGATGGAGGGATGGAGGGATGGATGGATGGATGGATGGATGGAGGGATGGATGGAGGGAGGGATGGATGGAGGGATGGATGGATGGATGGAGGGATGGATGGAGGGATGGATGGATGGTGGAGGGATGGATGGATGGATGGAGGGATGGATGGATGGATGGATGGATGGAGGGATGGATGGATGGATGGAGGGATGGAGGGATGGATGGATGGATGGAGGGATGGATGGATGGTGGAGGGATGGATGGATGGATGGAGGGATGGATGGATGGAGGGATGGATGGATGGATGGAGGGATGGATGGATGGGTGGAGGGATGGATGGATGGATGGAGGGATGGAGGGATGGATGGATGGATGGATGGATGGAGGGATGGAGGGATGGAGGGATGGAGGGATGGTGGATGGAGGGATGGATGGAGGGATGGATGGAGGGATGGATGGAGGGATGGAGGGATGCAGGGATGGATGGATGGATGGAGGGATGGATGGAGGGATGGATGGAGGGATGGATGGAGGGATGGATGGAGGGATGGATGGAGGGATGGATGGATGGAGGGATGGATGGAGGGATGGATGGAGGGATGGATGGAGGGATGGATGAGAATTCCAGCTGGCAGTATTCCCCTCAGGCATGCAAAGCCTGCCTCTACCCAGATTCCAGCTGTTGGGAATACACAGTTTCGTGCATGGAGATCCGCTGACATCTACAGGGCATTCCAGAAATTCCATGGCTCCATCAATCAGGGAATTCCGGAACAATCTGCGTTGCAAGAGAACTTCAGGATCATCCCATCCATCCCACTCCCATGGGCAGGGACACTTCCCACTATCCCAGGCTGCTCCAAGGCCCGTCCAACCTGGCCTTGGACACTCCCAGGGATGGAGCAGCCGCATCATTCCCTGCTGGAACCTTCCCACGGCTCTCCCAGAATTCGTTTTCCCCCAGGCCAAGGCTGAGGTGCACTTGGATGTCTCCCATCCAAGGAAAACCAGGGAAAACCACCCAAAAAAAAAACCCGGCAGGGAGACGGTTGGAAAACACCAGCCCGGGGGTTTTCCCACCACAGAATCCGGAGGGAATCCAGAGGGAATCCAGAGGGAATCCAGAGGGAATCCAGAGGGAATCCAGAGGGAATCCAGGGGGAATCCAGTCCATGTCCCAGTGCTCCATGAAACGTCCCCTCCAAAGGGAGAGGACGGAGCAGGAATGGCGGCGAACACCGGGAACGGGAGAGCCGAGGAGAAGGAAGGAAGCCGCGAACGGAGGAGGAAATCCGGGAATTTTCCAGCTGCTCTTTGCTCCCAGGCATCCCCTGGAAGCAGGAATGGGGCTTTTCCGGGTGGGAAATCCTCCTGGAGGAGCACGGAGCAGCGGGAAGCAGCAGATCCCGGCACAGGGACAAGGATCCATCGCCCTGGGAATGACCCACCGGGAAAAAAAGGGTGTGGGAATGGCCAGGAAGGGCTGGAATCCGGTGTTGGCGCCAGGTGTTTCCCCTCGGGATGAAACCTCTTCGGAATCAAACCCAGAGGGGTCCGGCAGGATCTCCCAGAGCCACAAGCAAGTTTTCCAGGGGAAACGCAGGATCGGCTTGGCAGATCCCGCCTTTTCCAGAGGCGCAGGGTTGGGATCACCCCAGGAGCTGGATCACGCAATAACCTGGATCAGCCCATCCCAGGGATCGTGCTGGACCTGCTGTGGTCACCTACAACCTCCGTGGGCTCAATCCCACCGCTCCTCCAGTTTCCATGGATCCAATCCCACCGCTCCTCCAATTTCCATGGATCCAATCCCACCGCTCCTCCAGTTTCCATGGATCCAATCCCACCGCTCCTCCAGTTTCCATGGATCCAATCCCACCGCTCCTCCAGTTTCCATGGATCCAATCCCACCGCTCCTCCAGTTTCCATGGATCCAATCCCACCGCTCCTCCAGTTTCCATGGATCCAATCCCACCGCTCCTCCAATTTCCATAGATTCAATCCCACCGCTCCTCCAGTTTCCATGGATCCAATCCCACCGCTCCTCCAGTTTCCATGGATTCAATCCCACCGCTCCTCCAATTTCCATGGATTCAATCCCACCGCTCCTCCAGTTTCCATGGATCCAATCCCACCGCTCCTCCAATTTCCATGGATCCAATCCCACCGCTCCTCCAATTTCCATGGATCCAATCCCACCGCTCCTCCGGTTTCCATGGATTCAATCCCACCGCTCCTCCAATTTCCATGGATTCAATCCCACTGCTCCTCTTCCCACTCCTCCGCAGGACAAGCCCCAACTTTTTCCGCACGGAATCGTTTTATTAGGAAAAGCCCCATTAACAATAGAAACCCCCGAGAGGAAGAGTGGGACACGCTCCCGGAGGGTCGGGAAATTCCGGGAGCGAAGCAAATCCCACGTGAAACAAATTGTGGGATGCAGAGCAGCCAAAAATCCCCGAGCCCCATTCCCACAGGAATTCCAGGGCTGGATATTCCCAAAGAGCCTCAAGGAGTCTCTGCACCAAGCCCTGGGAATCGATCCCGTTTTTCCAAGGGCTGGTGGCATCTCCCTCCTTTCCCAACGAGTATGGATTGATCTTCCCAGCCCCAGCCCGGAATATTCCCGCTTTTCCTTGCTCCAAGGAAATTCCAGCTAACCGGGGGGAGGATCATTCCCGCTCCCATCAAACCCCCCAAAATCCCAGCAACGTTTCCCACGGAAGTTCCTCAGCAGCCGGGCGGGCTCCTCGGGATCGGCCTCTCCTGCGGCCAGGGGCGGGATTGGGGAATTTCGGGAGAAGGGACTGGGAGGGAACGCGCCGCCGGATCCGGAGCCGGTTCCCGACGGACGCTCGTCACTCGGAGTCGCTGCCCTCCTGCTTTGCCGAGCCCACGGCCGAGGCCAGCTCCTCCTCCTGCCCCTTCAGACGCTCTCCTGCCGGGAGAAAAGCCACGGAGAAGGGACGCGCCTGGCGGGACGCGACCCCAACGACGTTCGGGAGGTTCCGTCGGCCGAAAGCCGGCTGGGGAGCTGGCGCGTGATTGGTCTGTCTCTAAAGCTCGCCCGTGATGTCACACATGACGTCAGCCCAGGGCCCCTTACCTCCTGTTATCTCTCCGATGACGTCACACATGACATCATCCCAGCGCCCCTTATCTCCCGTTATCTCTCCAGTGACGTCACACACGACATCATCCCAGTGCTCCTTATCTCCCGTTATCTCTCCAATGACGTCACACACGACGTCACCCCAGCGCCCCTTGGCTCCTGTTAATGGGGCATCAAGGCTCATCAATGACGTCACACATGACGCCATCCCAGTGCTCCTCCCTTATCTCCTGTTATCTCTCCAATGACATTACCCTTGACATCATCCCAGTGTTGCTTATCTCCTGTTAATGGGCCATCAAAGCTCACCAGTGATGTCACACATGACATCATCCCAGCATCCCTTATCTCCTGTTATCTCTCCAATGACGTCACACACGATGTCACCCCAGCGCCCTCATCTCCCGTTATCTCTCCAGTGACGTCACACATGACGTCACCCCAGCGCCCCTTATCTCCCGTTATCTCTCCAGTGACGTCACACACGACGTCACCCCAGCGCCCCTCATCTCCCGTTATCTCTCCAGTGACGTCACACACGACGTCATCCCAGCGCTCCTTATCTCCTGTTACTGGGCCATCAGGGCTCACCAATGACATCACACATGACGTCATCCCAGCATCCCTTATCTCCTGTTATCTCGCCAATGACGTCACACATGACGTCACCCCAGCGCCCCTCATCTCCCGTTATCTCTCCCATGACGTCACACATGACGTCACCCCAGCGCCCCTCATCTCCTGTTATCTCTCCGATTACGTCACACACGACGTCACCCCAGCGCCCCTCATCTCCCATTATCTCTCTGATGACGTCACACATGACGTCACCCCAGCGCCCCTTATGTCCCGTTATCTCTCCAATGACGTCACACATGACGTCACCCCAGCGCCCCTTATCTCCTGTTATCTCTCCTATGACGTCACACACAATGCCATCCCAGTGCCCCTTATCTCCCATTATCTCGCCAATGACGTCACACATGACATCATCCCAGCGCCCCGTATCTCCCGTTATCTCTCCCGTGACGTCACACACGACGTCATCCCAGCGCCCCTCATCTCCCGTTATCTCTCCAATGATGTCACACACGACGTCACCCCAGCGCCCCTTATCTCCCGTTACCTCTCCAGTGATGTCACACATGACATCATCCCAGTGTCCCTTATCTCCCGTTATCTCTCCAGTGACGTCACACACGACGTCATCCCAGCGCTTCTTATCTCCTGTTACTGGGCCATCAGGGCTCACCAATGACATCACACATGACGTCATCATAGCATCCCTTATCTCCTGTTATCTCGCCAATGACGTCACACATGACGCCAGCCCAGTCTCCCTTATCTCCTGTTATCTCTCCAGTGACGTCACACATGACGCCATCCCAGGGCTCCTTATGTCCTGTCAGCTCACCAATGACGTCACACACGACGTCACCCCAGCGCCCCTCATCTCCCGTTATCTCTCCGATGACGTCACACATGACGTCACCCCAGCGCCCCTCATCTCCCGTTATCTCTCCGATGACGTCACACACGACGTCACCCCAGCGCCCCTCATCTCCCGTTATCTCTCTGATGACGTCACACACGACGTCACCCCAGCGCCCCTCATCTCCCGTTATCTCTCCAATGACGTCACACATGACGTCACCCCAGCGCCCCTCATCTCCCGTTATCTCTCCAGTGACGTCACACATGACGCCATCCCAGTGCTCCTTATGTCCTGTCAGCTCACCAATGACGTCACACACGACGTCACCCCAGCACCCCTCATCTCCCGTTATCTCTCCGATGACATCACACGTGACGTCACCCCAGCGCCCTCATCTCCTGCTAAGGGGCCATGAACTCTTCCCGCATCCCGGGGGGAAGGCACCGAGGCCCACCGAGCCCTCCCCCGCCCGGCGCCGGTGACGGAGCTGCCCCGGGACGCACGGATCAGCTCCGCGATGGCTCTCTGGGTCCTCTTCTCCAGCTTCTCCAGCTTCTTGGACACATCCCGCTTCAAATCCCTGGCGAGGTGGGAGACAAAGGTCAGGAAAATTCCACGGCCACCTCTCCCCGGCGGGAATTCCCTCTCCTTCCCCGCGCCAAACCCGATCCACCCCACGGCGAGAAGCGTTCCAAAGAACCGGCAGGGAAAGGGAATCGCGTCCGCCTCCGGAGGCTTTTCCAGTTCCACGGAATCACGGAATGCTCGGGTCCTTACGCACCAGCTCATTCCAACCTCCCGCGGGATTTTCCCGGCGTTTTTAACCCTCGCATCCGGTGTGCCCGGCACAGCCCCGAGGGGCTGGAACCTCCCGCTGACTCCAACCCCCTTTTCCCGGGAGCGGCATTCCACAGGCACTCACCAGTCAGGTTTCCTGGGAGCCAAGTTGGCCAAATCCTGGGGAAGGAGAGGAGACGTCAGCGAAAGCCAAAGGCAACATTCCAGCCTGGAGCTGGCACGGAGCAGCTCTGGATTCCCAGATCCCGATTCCCAGCTCTGGATTCCCAGATCCCGATTCCCAGCTCTGGATTCCCAGATCCTGATCTCCAGCTCTGGATTCCCAGATCCCGATTCCCAGCTCTGGATTCCCAGATCCTGATCTCCAGCTCTGGATTCCCAGATCCCAATTCCCAGCTCTGGATTCCCAGATCCTGATCTTCAGCTCTGGATTCCCAGATCCCGATTCCCAGCTCTGGATTCCCACATCCAGATCTCTGGCTCTGGATTCCCAGATCCCGATTCCCAGCTCTGGATTCCCAGATCCAGATCTTCAGCTCTGGATTCCCACATCCGGATTCCCCGCTCTGGATTCCCAGATCCGGATTTCCAACTCTGGATTCCCAGCTCCAGGTTTCCAGCTCTGGATTCTCAGATCCAGATTTTCAGCTCCAGATTTCCCAATATGGATCTCCAGCTCTGGATTTCCCAATCCGGACTCCCAGATCCGGATTTGCCAGCACCAGATTTCCACCTCTGGATTCCCAGCCCCGGATTCCCAGGAATTCCAGCTCCACCTACCACCTCATCGATGATGGGCTCGGGCTTGGCCGCTTCCAGCTGCTCCTTCACCGTGTCCTCCACTAGGTGGGGAAACGGGATCAGTGTCGGAAAACCGGGAATTCCACCAGCGCTCCCGGCTGGGCTCCCCAAACCTTCCCTAAAACCCCCATTCCCACAGCTTCCCTTAAAATACGTCGGGTACATCCCTTCGCTATCCAAACCCCCTCTGGAGATCCCTAAAAACCATCCGGGAACGACGGAAATCCCGCAAACGACAACGGCAGCTGGAAGGTGGTCGGGATCAAAGCCTCTTTTCCCAACATCTGCAGGGATCAGCTGCTCCAAAGATCCGGAATTTTGCTCATTCCCAGGCCTGGGACACTTCGGAGGAGTTAAAACTCCGGGCCAGGACTTGGGGAAAAGTTCTCATGGAAAACGGGAAAAAAACTCGTGGGAAAAAAAAAAGGGCCACCCACGGAGAGGCTGCGGCAGCAGGGAGCAGCCCCCGCTCCAGCACACGGATCCCGGGGAATCCAGGACAATTCCAGCCGGGAAAACCCTCCTGGGCTGAGTCCAAACTCCGACAAAACCACAAGGAAAGGGCAGTGCCGGAATTCCCAGAATTCCCAGCCCTCCCTTTTCATTCCGAGCATTTTTTCCAAGGGATTCATTCCAGGAAAACTCCACATTTCAGGATCCCAGAATTCCCAGAATTCCCAGCCCTCCCTTTTTTATTCTGGGCATTTTCTCCAAGGGATTGATTCCAGGAAAACTCCACATTTCAGGATCCCAGAATTCCCAGAATTCCCAGCCCTCCCTTTTTATTCCGAGCATTTTCTTCAAGGGATTTAATCCAGGAAAACTCCACATTTCAGGATCCCAGAATTCCCAGAATTCCCTTTTCATTCCGAGCATTTTTTCCAAGGGATTCATTCCAGGAAAACTCCGCGTTTCCGGAGCCGGGGGAACTCCTTCACTTCCCTGATTCACGGAAGTTCCGGGTGAGGAAATTCCAGCCCCCCCCCCCGCCCTCGACTAAAATTTCCTTCAAGACGAATCCAACCAAAAAAAACCCAGCTGGAATTTCCGGGATGCTCCTCCGAGGATGAATCCTTGGATCCCAAGCCCTCCTTTTCCCTTCCCACATTCCCGGTTTTTTTTTTTCCCCACCTGAGGCCGGTTTGGCCGGCGGCAGCTTCCTCTTCTTCAGCTCCTCGTCCTCGGGGTCGTAATTCCGCAGCTTGATCTCCCTGGGGGGAAAAACCGGGAAGAGCGGTGAGGCCGGCAGCCAGGAAAAAGCGGGAATGTTGGGATGGCGGAGCCAGAGGCGGCCGAAATCAGGGAATCGTGTTGAGGTCGGGATCATCAAATCCGTGGATCCGCCGCGTCCCCATCCACGGCTTTTAAATCCCACCAGGAATGGGGATTTGAAGGAATATTCCCAACTCCTGGCACAGCCTGCTGCTCCCTGGGAGAAGAACCCGACTCCCACCCGGCTCCGACCTTTTGGGTCTAAAACCTGGGAATCTCGGGAGGGAAGATCCAAAATCATGGGAAAAAAATTCTTTCAGGGAAAGACGGGATGGGAGGAAAAAAAAAGGGATTTTTTTTTTTTTTAGGATACAAAGTGGTTTTCCAAGAATTTCTGGAAGCGCTGAAATCAGGGAGCGAATCCCAGTCCCGGAATTGAAAGGATGGCGGAGACCAAACATCACCGGGAAGTTTTTCCCACGTTTTCACCTCCTCCGGGAAAAGCTCGGGAGTCGGGATTGAGCCACAATCCCACGACGACGTTCCCATCGAATTCGGGTCGTAATCGGACACCGTCATCCCCACCAGCGATCCCTCGCTGGAGCCTGGAATTCCCAAAGGCACAATCCCGGAAAATCCAGCTGCCGGGAGCTCCTTCCCAGCCCCAGGACATTCCAGAGGCCGCAGGATCCACGGAGGAATAATCGGGATAAAAGGTCGGGAAGCAGAGGAGCAGGGGGGGGGATTTTTTATGGAAAAATCCCCAACCTTGGGAATGACCAGAGCGCGGGTGGAGAATCCAACCCTTTCCCAGCTCATCCCGTTCCCGCTCCAGCCACGGGAATCTCCCGGCCAAGGGTCCGAGGCATTCCCTGGGAAAAGCGGGATGCGCTCCAGGACGTCGCCGAGCTCCCGGAAAATTTGAGTCCTGATGGAATTCGGGATCCTTGGGATCAGGGCAACCTTCCACGATCCCAGCGTGCTCCAAGCTCCACCCTTGGACACTTCCAGGGGCAGCCAAAGTTTCCCTGGGAATTCCATGCCGGCCCATCCCCACCGCCAGGAATTCCTTCCCAAAAAGGAGGATTTGGGGGATGCAGCATTCCGGAGGGAAGTTCTGGGGTGGTTTCCCGCAGGCCCGGAGCTCCTGGCCGGTGGAGCAGGAGGAATCCCGGGTTTTTTTGGGTTTTTTTGGGAGGAGGTCCTCGGCGCCGGGAATGCGCGGAACGCCCGGAGCGTTCCCGAGGGAAACCAGGCCCCTTCCTGGACCGGCTGCTGCTTCGCTGCTCCAGCCCCCCGGGGTTTCATGGAATAAACAATTCCACTGGATTTTTCCAAGCCTTCCAGGTGCCAAAATCCCCGTGGTGGGAACACCGGGAACGGCCGCGCCGTGAAAAGCCGGAGCGGGGATTTCTTCCGGAGTCACAAGTTTCTCCCTCCTGGCGTTATTCCCAAAAAAAAAAAAAAAAAAAAGTCACTCGGAGCAGCTCCAGGAGCGACTTCCCGATGCCGATCCCTGAGGACGAGGCTTCCACCTCCGGGGAGAGCGGGAAAAATCCCACGGAGCTCACGGAATCACCCTGGAACGGGCTGGGAAGGAGGATCCCAACTGGGACACCTGCCGCTGTCCCACGGCGATCCAACCCGCCTTCGGACACTTCCAGGGATCCCCAAATCTCTGGGAATTCCCAATTCCCAACCTCCCGTCCAGGAATCAAAGCGGGAACAAAGCCGCACGTTCCACGTGGATCCGTGGGAGCCGGAGGATATCCCAAAGGCCATCCCCCACGCCGGGGTTTTCCCGCACGCCGCTGGGATGGATCCAAAGGCAAACCCCAGCCTCCAAGTGCCCTGGAGGCACCTTGGGAGCCAGCGGGATAATTCCCGGGATAACCTCCGGAATTCCCGGGATCGGAGCCACCAAGATGCTCCCAGGAAAGGCAGCTGGAAGCGTGAGCACCCAAAACTCCCAAACACCTTGGGATTCCCAGGAGAGATTCCCGGGAAAAAGCCAAGGAATGCTGGGAGGAGCTGGAGGCTCATCCCCAATCCCAGGGAAAATCCAGGATCGTCCAGAGCTTTTCCAGGAGGATCCAGCCAGGCTTGGAAGCTCCAGGGATTCTTCCTTAGGGATGGAGCAGCTCCATCCCGAGGGGGAAAATCCATCCGGAGGCTCAAAACACCGATCAGAACCTTCAGGAATTTTCCCAGCTGGATTCAATTCCCTGTTTTCCCCTTTTCCAGCTCGGAGCAAAAGACGGTCATTCCCATTCCCATTCCCATTCCCATTCCCATTCCCGTTCCCGTTCCCGTTCCCATCCCCATTCCCGTTCCCGTTCCCATTCCCGTTCCCATTCCCGTTCCCGTTCCCGTTCCCATTCCCGTTCCCGTTCCCATTCCCATTCCCGTTCCCGTTCCCTGTCCCATTCCCATTCCCATCCCCGTTCCCGTTCCCGTTCCCATTCCCGTTCCCGTTCCCGTTCCCATTCCCGTTCCCGTTCCCATTCCCATTCCCGTTCCCGTTCCCTGTCCCATTCCCATTCCCATCCCCGTTCCCGTTCCCGTTCCCATTCCCGTTCCCGTTCCCGTTCCCATTCCCGTTCCCATTCCCGTTCCCGTTCCCGTTCCTCCTTTTCCTGAGCCCATTCCCAACGGGAACAGCTCCCTGGGATCCTCCCCATCCAAGCAGGAGCAAATTCCCGGAAGTGCAAACCAGCCCCTTCCTCCTATTTTATTCCCAAATTAATTAAAAACTTTCGTTTATTCCCAAATTTTCTCCTTTTTTTTAACACTTTTCCCCTCACCTTAAAACCTTTTCCCGGAGATTTCCAAACTCTGGGATGAAGGGAATCACCCGTCCTGGATTTTCCCCCCCCCGAGCGGAATTCCCGAGGGATTAAAAAGCTCAGGGGTTTCCCAACCCCCCCCACCCCTGGAGCTGGAATTTCCCAGGATAATTCCGGGTCCGAAGGGCAGGATTGGGGATTTTTTCCCTAAAAGCCGGAAAAGTTTTTTAGGATTATTTTTGTCCCGTCCCCCTTCTCCAAAGTTTCTTTTTCCCCTCGGGATTTTTTTAGCTCCGTTTGGTTTTTTTTTTTTCCCTGAGAAGTTTTTGGGTTTTTTTCTGGGCTCGATCCCAAGTTGGGAATTCCAGGAAAAAAAAAAAAATCCTCCCACGCCCTTTTCCCGGGAAAAGGCGGAGCTTCCTGCTCCAAACGCTCCCGAAGTTTGGTTTCCTCCACGCTTCCAAAGAGAATTCCCGGAGTACGGATGAGAAATCCGAGCGGGGGGTTGGGAATTGGCAGGGAAAAAAACGGGAATAAAGCAAAAAAAAAAAGGGAAAAATAAAAGTTGGGAAATCGAAGGGGGGATCTTGTCCTTCCCGCAGCCACTGGAAAAGGAAAAAACCGGGAATTTCCATCCTCTGGAACGCCAGGTGGGACGGGAGCAGCTTGGAAAACGCGGGATGGGATCGTCCTGAAGGTCCTTTCCCACCCAAACCATGCCAGGATTCCATGGAATTCCCGCCCCCGCTCCCCCACGGAATTTTTTTTTGCTCCTGCGGCATCCCAGGACCGGGCAGGTGCGGAATCTCCCGGAGCTTCCCGGGAAAACCACGGAGAAAAGGGCGGCTGGAGAATGCCAGAATTCCCAGGATGGAGCGTTGGGAAGGGATTTCGGGATGATCCCGTTCCGCGGGCAGGGACAGCTCCTCCATCCCGGGCTGCTCCGAGACGCTCGGCGCGATTCCAGGGACGGAATTCCAGGGGATTTCCCCAAACCCCCAACGGCTGAGAGGGAATTCATTCCTCAAATCCAGCCAGAACCAGAAGGAAAAGCAGGGAAAAAAATAAAAAAAAATCCTTGGATAATTCCATGCTTTTTTTTTTTTCCTGGAATTTTCCCCTCTCCGGCCATTCCCGAGGAATTCATCCCACCTGGAAAATCCAGCTCAGCTCCTGGGAAGTGGCTTCGGAGGAAGAGGAAATTCCCAAAATCCAGGTGAAATTCCGCTTTCTCCAAGCCCAGGAGCGCCCAGCGATTCCCATTTTTCCCACCAGGGAATCCAAATCCAAGCGGAAACCGAGGGATGGGCTCTCCCGGATCCAATTCCCCGTGGGAAAAAAAGCGGATATGCCGCCAGAAAAGCATAAAAAAAAAGAAATTTAAAAAAAAAATCGGGAATTATCCGGGGAAAATTGGGGATTCAAACATCCCCACGGAGCAGATTCGGCTGGGATTTGGGAAACTCCCCTCGGGATCCCGCCAGAACAGGGAAGTCTTCCCAAAGGATTCCAGAGAATTCCAGGAATTTGAGGAGAAATCCGGGATGGGATTTTCTCCCACTCCCACGTTCTGCTCTTCACCTGCAACTTCCTTGGATTCCCCAGGAAAACTTCCTTGGATTTTCCAGGAAATCTTCTTGGATTTTCCAGGAAATCTTCCTTGGATTTTCCAGGAAATCTTCCTGGATTTTCCAGGAAACCTTCCTTGGATTTTTCCAGGAAATCTTCTTGGATTTTTCAGGAAATCTTCCTTGGATTTCCCAGGAAATCTTCTTGGATTTTCCAGGAAATCTTCCTTGGATTTCCCAGGAAATCTTCCTTGGATTTCCCAGGAAATCTTCTTGGATTTTCCAGGAAATCTTCCTTGGATTTTCCAGGAAATCTTCTTGGATTTTTCCAGGAAATCTTCTTGGATTTTCCAGGAAATCTTCTTGGATTATTCCAGGAAATCTTCTTGGATTTTTCCAGGAAACCTTCCTTGGCTTTTCCAGGAAATCTTCTTGGATTTCCCAGGAAATCTTCTTGGATTTTCCAGGAAACCTCCCTTGGATTTTTCCAGGAAATCATTCCTTGGATTTTTCCAGGAAATCACCTTGAAGCAGAGGAAGGATTTTTGTCCAGATAAAGGAAAAATCCGTGGAAAAAAATTGGATTTTTCCAGGAAATCACCTCGAGGCAGAAGAAGAATTTTATCTGGATGAAGGAAAAATCCATGGAAAAAAAAAAATTCCTTTCCTGGTGCTGCTGAATCCTTGGATTTTCCAGGAAATCTTCTTGGATTTTCCAGGAAATCTTCTTGGATTTTCCAGGAAATCTTCCTTGGATTTTCCAGGAAATCTTCTTGGATTTTCCAGGAAATCTTCTTGGATTTTCCAGGAAATCTTCTTGGATTTTCCAGGAAATCTTCTTGGATTTTTCAGGAAATCTTCCTTGGATTTCCCAGGAAATCTTCCTTGGATTTTCCAGGAAATCTTCTTGGATTTTCCAGGAAATCTTCCTTGGATTTTCCAGGAAATCTTCTTGGATTTTTCAGGAAATCTTCTTGGATTTTCCAGGAAATCTTCCTTGGATTTTCCAGGAAATCTTCTTGGATTTTCCAGGAAATCTTCCTTGGATTTTCCAGGAAATCTTCTTGGATTTCCCAGGAAATCTTCTTGGATTTTTCCAGGAAATCTTCTTGGATTTTCCAGGAAATCTTCTTGGATTATTCCAGGAAATCTTCTTGGATTTTTCCAGGAAACCTTCCTTGGCTTTTCCAGGAAATCTTCTTGGATTTCCCAGGAAATCTTCTTGGATTTTCCAGGAAACCTTCCTTGGATTTTTCCAGGAAATCATTCCTTGGATTTTTCCAGGAAATCACCTTGAAGCAGAGGAAGGATTTTTGTCCAGATAAAGGAAAAATCCGTGGAAAAAAATTGGATTTTTCCAGGAAATCACCTCGAGGCAGAAGAAGAATTTTATCTGGATGAAGGAAAAATCCATGGAAAAAAAAAAATTCCTTTCCTGGTGCTGCTGAATCCTTGGATTTTCCAGGAAATCTTCTTGGATTTTCCAGGAAATCTTCTTGGATTTTCCAGGAAATCTTCTTGGATTTTCCAGGAAATCTTCCTTGGATTTTCCAGGAAATCTTCTTGGATTTTTCAGGAAATCTTCTTGGATTTTCCAGGAAATCTTCCTTGGATTTTCCAGGAAATCTTCTTGGATTTTTCAGGAAATCTTCTTGGATTTTCCAGGAAATCATTCCTTGGATTTCCCAGGAAATCTTCCTTGGATTTTCCAGGAAATCTTCTTGGATTTTTCAGGAAATCTTCTTGGATTTTCCAGGAAATCTTCCTTGGATTTTCCAGGAAATCTTCCTTGGATTTTCCAGGAAATCTTCTTGGATTTTTCAGGAAATCTTCTTGGATTTTCCAGGAAATCTTCCTTGGATTTTCCAGGAAATCTTCTTGGATTTTTCAGGAAATCTTCTTGGATTTTTCCAGGAAATCATTCCTTGGATTTCCCAGGAAATGACCCTCACACTGGGAGAAGGATTTCCTCTGGATGAAGGAAAAATTCCCTCTCCCAAAACATTTGCTGCTTCCAGCCCCAAAACCCTGGTGGGATTTTTTTTTTGGCTTTTTCCAAGGAGCGATTCCCAATTTTTTTAAAAAAAGATTTTTAATTTTCCTCTTTTTTTTTTAGGGATCAATCCACCATAAATTCCACGTTTTCCACCTGAATTTGTGATCCTAAAAAAAAAAAAGGATTTTTCCCCAGCAGGAAAAACTGGGAATCAGCCGGATCCGCCTCGGGCCGGGATTTCCTGTGGGGAAAAATCCAGGGGAAAAAAAAAAACCAAACCAGCAATCCCTGCAGGAATTCAGGGAAGCTCCCAAAGAATTCCCGCCGCCTCAGCTTTTCCCTCCGGATCCACGGAATTATTTCTTTTTCCCCACCGGGATCGATCCAATCCATCCCCCGAATTCCTGAATTCCCACAGCAAATTCCGGGTTTGTAACCAGGAGCCAAAGGGAAACAAAAAGTGGTTTTTTCCTGGAAAAAAAAAAAACCCACATTCCAGAGGGGAGGGAAAAAAAAAAGTGGGAATAAAGAAGGAATTTACCTGTGCTTGAGCGGCTCCTCTTCCTCCTCTTCTCTGGGAATTTTGGATTCGGGTTCTTCGCTCTCCTTGCTCTGGGAAAAAAACAAACAAACCCCCAAAAATCTGGGATAATCCCTCAGATTTTGGTCGCCAAATTCCTCTGGGATTGGGATTCTATTTTTTGGGAATTCTAAGGAAGAGAAGGGAGAAGAAAAGGATTCGGGAATGAGGGATGAGAAGCCATAAAAAATTTGGGGGAATTCACAGAGCGAGGGATTTTTTCCTTCTTTTTTTTTTTTTTTTCCCTGAATTTGGGGATGGAAAAGGCGGAATTGCCCACGAGGAGCAGGAGGAAAAAAGGGAATTCCAGCTCCAGGAAAACGCTGGAGGAAAAATCCCCGGAATAAAGAAAGAGGCTCCAAATCCCAGGAATTCCCATCTTCCCTTCATTATCCAAGCAGGAATGCCAGGGATGGAATAAGCTGGGAATGAGCAGCCACGGAATTCCGGGAATCCTGGAAAGGAATTAACTTCCCAAAATTCCCAAAAAAATTTAAAAAAAAAAAAGCAGGAGCAGCTCTGGATTTCCCAGGAATTGCGGCTTTTATTCCCGGGGAAAAAAAATGTTCGGGAATAGAAAGATTTTAACACTCGGAATTCCCAACTTTTTCCAAAGGCACGAAAAGCTTGGGAATGGGAAGGATGATCCCATTCCACGGGCAGGGAATTCCCATTTTTCCCAAGGCTGCTCCAAAAAAAACCCCAAAAACCTGGATTTGGATGATTCCAGGAGTGAGAGAACCAGGGAATTCCCAGGGAATTCTATCCCAGCCTTTATCCCAAATCCCTGGAATTATCCAGGAATTATTTGGGAATGTTTCCCAATTTGCTGATTCATTCCCTGGATCCATCTCCTTTTCCATTCCCGGGAATATCCCAAAAAAAACCTGGCAAAAAAAAAAAAATATTCCCAAGGAGCTCCGGTTGTTCCCAATCCCGAAAATTCCTGGTTTTTCCCCGGCTGTCGGAATGTCGGGATATTCCGCTTTTACCGGGAGCTTCCTCCAAATTCCCATTCAGTCCTTCCCGATCTATCCAAAGGGGTTTTTTCCAAGGTTGGGGATATTCCCAGGAAATCAAGGGAAAGGTTTTCCAGGGAAGCTGTGGGGTGGGAAGGGAAAAGGGGCGGGAAAAAGTGAGGGAAAGGAAAAGGGTGGGAAAAAAATGGCGGGAAAGGAAAAAAAAGGTGGAAAAGGGGAAAAAAAGGAGGGAAAAAAGAGGGAAAGGAGGAAAGGAAAAAAAAGGAGGGAGAGGAAAAAGAAAAAGGGTGGGAAAGAAAAAAGGGAGGGAAGAGAAAAGGGAAGGGAAAAAAAAGAGGGAGAGAAAAATGGAGGGAAAAAAGGGTGGGAAAAACAATGGGATGAAAAAAGGGTGGAAAAGGGGAAAAAGGGTGGGAAAGGAGAAAAAAGTGGGAAAGGAAAAAGGGGAAGGGAAAAACTGAGGGAAAGGAAAAATGGTGGGAAAAAACAATGGGATAAAGAAGGAAAGGAAAGGAAGGAAAGGAAGAAGGGAAAAGGGAAAAGGGAAAACGAAAAAGGGAAAAGGGAAAAGGGAAAAGGGAAAAGGGAAAAGGGAAAAGGGAAAAGGGAAAAGGGAAAAGGAAGGATGGAGCAAATCCAGCCGGGAACAAAAGCTTGGGATGAAGCCAAAGTTGATGTAGTTTTTATTCCCAGCTCCGGAGCGACGGGAGACCTTTCATTCCCAAAAAAACCCATCGGGATGGGTTTGGGGTTTTTTTTTTTTTCCGAGATTTTTGCCTCCAGTGGTGATGGGGAAGGAGTTCCGCGATCCACAGGGATTTCAATCCCAATGGGAATTCC
This sequence comes from Chamaea fasciata, assembly GCF_029207755.1. NCBI lineage: Eukaryota > Metazoa > Chordata > Aves > Passeriformes > Sylviidae > Chamaea > Chamaea fasciata. The sequence goes on from NW_027094086.1 coordinate 152,127,705, forward strand.
AGCTCCGCTCCAACGGCGGCAGCGGCATCCCAAATATTCCATGGAAGGGGGGGAGGGCTGGGAAGGGCCAAATCCGCACCACAGCCCAAGAAAAGCGAGGATTCCTGAAGATCCCAAACAACCCCAGCTCCACGGGGGGCTCTGTGACACCCCAGCCCCCCGGGAACCCCAAAATCCCCGAATCCCCGTCCCATCGTATCCCAAAAAACCTCAGGATCTGTCTGGGATCTTCTGGTGCTTCCAGCTCCTCTGGGAACCCCAAAATTCCCGAATCCCCGTCCCATCGTATCCCAAAAATCCTCAGGATCTGTCTGGGATCTTCTGGTGCTTCCAGCCCCTCTGGGAACCCCAAAATTCCCGAATCCCGTCCCATCGTATCCCAAAAATCCTCAGGATCTGTCTGGGATCTTCTGGTGCTTCCAGACCCTCCGGGAATCCCCAAATCCCCGAATCCCGTCCCAGCACATCCCAAACCCCTCAGGATGCAGGCGGGACCCTCCGGGAATCCCCAAATCCCGGAATCCCGTCCCAGCACATCCCAAACCCCTCAGGATGCAGGCGGGACCCTCCGGGAATCCCCAAATCCCGGAATCCCGTCCCAGCACATCCCAAACCCCTCAGGATGCAGGCGGGACCCTCCGGGAATCCCCAAATCCCGGAATCCCGTCCCAGCACATCCCAAACCCCTCAGGATGCAGGCGGGACCCTCCGGGAATCCCCAAATCCCCAAATCCCCGAATCCCGTCCCAGCACATCCCAAACCCCTCAGGATGCAGGCGGGAGCCGGGGCCTGCCCCCAGCCCCCCTCCGGCCCCCGTCCCGACGCCGTCCCCGCCGCGGCAGCGGCCGGCGCGGCCGGACCTGGAGCGTTCTCTGCCTCAGAGCCTTCAGCCTCTGCCGCCGCCTCAGCGCCTCCTCCTCCAGCCGCCCCAACACCAACCCCCCGCCCTCCGCCGCCGCCTCCGCGCCGCTCACGGCCGCCGCCATCTTGGAGGCCCTCCTCCCCCCGGCGCGTCCCGCCGGCCGCACAGAGCGCGGCGCGCATGCGCGGCCAGGCCGGAGGCGCCGAGCGCCGAGCGCACGGATGGGAGCAATCGATCGGCGTGGCGGATTGGGGGGGGGGGCTGTGGGGAGGGGGGGAGAAGGTAAAAGAATGATTCGATAAATATTTAAAAACAAAAGGTTAAAAGGGGGAGGAAAAAAAGAGAAATTCGTCGCATCGGGGTGGGTCCGTGGGAAGGCAAGGCTCAGCCGCGCTAATTAGCGTTAATTATTTAAAGCGGGGGGGTGGGGGGGAAGGGGGGGGTGTTGCCTTGTTCGCTCCCTTAATGAATTGGAGGAACGTGGGAATGGGGAGGAGAAGAAGATGGGGGAGGGGAAAAGGGGCGCTTCCCCCCGGCCCAGCAGGTGGAGGGGAGTCCCCGCCCCCCCCACACCTGGGGGAGGTGCCATTTTATGGGGGGGGGGGGGGAGGGGGGGGAGGCGGAGCCGCCGCTCGTTCGTTCGTTCGTTCGTTCGTTCGTTCCCAGGCGGGCCGGCCCCGGGCATGGCTTCCCGGGAGCGCCTCTGCGAGCTCTGGATGCTTTACTTCGCCAAGGTGAGGGGGACACGGGGACAGGCGACAGGGCACGGCCACCCCCCCCGCCCCCCCCATCTGCATTGGTTGCGTCCCCTCTGTGCCCATTCCCACCCCTCCCCCCCCGGCGAAATTCCCGCCCCATCCCCTCTTGTCCCCCTATTGTCGCATCCCCCCGCCCCGTAATTCGCCGTGTCCCCGCGGTCTGCGTTGTCACGTCCCGCGGGTCCCCAAACCACCCCCCCCGGTCGTCACCGTGTCCCCCTCCCCCCCCCGATCCCCTCTTGTCCCAAAATTCCCGCCCCCTCCCCCCTCTTGTCCCCCTATTGTCGCATCCCCCCGTAATTCGCTGTGTGTGTCCCCCCCCCGAATCCCGCGGTCCCCAAATCCCCCGCCCCGTGTCACCTGCAGGATGTCCCCAAGGCCACCTCGCCCCCCCCCCCCCCGTGTCACCTGCAGGATGTCCCCAAGGCCACCTCGCCCCCCCCCACCCCGTGTCACCTGCAGGATGTCCCCGAGGCACCTCGCCCCCCCCCCACCCCGTGTCACCTGCAGGATGTCCCCAAGGCCACCTCGCCCCCCCCCGCCCCGTGTCACCTGCAGGATGTCCCCAAGGCCACCTCGCCCCCCCCGCCCCGTGTCACCTGCAGGATGTCCCCAAGGCCACCTCGCCCCCCCCGCCCCGTGTCACCTGCAGGATGTCCCCAAGGCCACCTCGCCCCCCCCCACCCCGGTCACTTGCAGGATGTCCCCAAGGCCACTCGCCCCCCCCAGGCGCCACCCGTGTCCCCTCCTCCTTTCCCGGAGGGAATTTGGGGTGTCCCCACCCCGGGAGGGGTTTTTTTTTTGGGGGGGGGGGGTGGGTTCCGCGTGTCCCCGGCGCCACCGCCCGGCGACAGGTGCGCGGTGACATCGGAACGGCGACAGGGTGGGGACAGCGGGGGGGTGGCGGGGGGGGTTGGGGAGCCTCTGTCGAGTCCTGGGGGATGTCCCCAAATGTGCCACGGTTGTCCTTAAATAGCCCCGGGCGGGTCGTGGAGGAGGAGAGGTGGCACCCGAGGGGATGTGGGGGTGAAATCGGTGTCCCCCCACGACCCCCGCGGTGTCCCAGGGAGTGGTTGGGGACATCCGGGGGGAGGGGGGGGGACTGTCACCTCGGCTGGCCGCGACGTGTCACCCGGGAGGGACCGCCCTGTGGTCACCCCGCTGGGGGGGGACACGGCCTGGGCAGGGCCACGTGCTGGGACATCGCGGGGTGACATGGGGACAGGTGCCACCGCCTCGAGGTGTCTGTGGTCCTCTGGGGACAGGTGGCCACCACACTGAGGTGACCGTGGCCCTCTGGGGACAGGTGCCACCACACTGAGGTGACCATGGCTTTGTGGGGACAGGTGCCACCACACTGAGGTGACCGTGGCCCTGTGGGGGCAGGTGCCACCACACTGAGGTGACCGTGGCTTTGTGGGGACAGGTGCCACCACACTGAGGTGACCGTGGCCCTGTGGGGGCAGGTGCCACCACACTGAGGTGACCGTGGCCCTGTGGGGACAGGTGTCACCACACTGAGGTGACCTTGGCTTTGTGGGGATAGGTGCCACCACACTGAGGTGACCGTGGCTTTGTGGGGACAGGTGCCACCACACTGAGGTGACCGTGGCCTTGTGGGGACAGGTGCCACCATTGCTGAGGTGTCCACAGTCACAGGGGGCCAGGTGTCACCCACGGGTGTGTGGGGACGGGTGTCACTTGTCAGCGTGTCCTGCTGGCTGTGCCACACCGCTGGAGTGGCCGTGTCACCTCTGAGGCCCCGGGGACACGGCCAGACCCCGGTGTCACCTCCCCGGCCGGGTCACATAGCAAAACCTGGTGGCCTTTGCCACAGCGATGTCCCCGAGGCTGGGGGGACATGGCCCTGGTGGCGGCAGTGTCCCCTCCATGGCAGTGTCCCCTCGGTGCCAGTCCCCTCGGTGGCAGTGTCCCCTCGGTGGCAGTGTCCCTGTCGCTGTCCCCGCCGGTGGCCCGGCAGTGGCCGCCTTATCTCGGGTGGCTCCAAACCGGGACAGGGCTCCTGTCGCCGGGAGGGGACCGGGCTGTCCCCGGGGCTGGCCGTGCTGTCCCCCCCTCTCTCCGAAGGTGACCGCCCCGCCAGCACCGCGGGGTCACTCGGTGTCACCGCGCGGGGGGGGTGACATCCCGCCGCCTTTGTCACTGTCGCTTTTTGGGGTGGGCTCCCGGCCCAGGGGCGGCATGCCCGGCTCCGATTCCCGGGCCGGATTCCCGGTTTGGGATTCCCGGTTCGGTGTTCCCGGTTTGGGATTCCCGGTTTGGGATTCCCGGTTCGGCATTCCCGATTTGGGATTCCCGGTTCGGTGTTCTCGGTTTGGTGTTCCCGGTTCGGTGTTCCTGGCTCGGTTTCCCGGTTTGGGATTCCCGGTTTGCCATTCCCCGTTTCGGATTCCCGGTTCGGCATTCCCGGTGTGCCGTTCCCGGTGTGCCGTTCCCGTTCGGCGTTCCCGGTTCGGCATTCCCGGTGTGCCGTTCCCGGTGTGCCGTTCCCGTTCGGCGTTCCCGGTTCGGCATTCCCGGTGTGCCGTTCCCGGTTTCCCCGTTCCCGGTTCGGCATTCCCGGTGTGCCGTTCCCGGTTTCCCGTTCCCGGTTCGGCATTCCCGGTGTGCCGTTCCCGGTTTCCCGTTCCCGGTTCGGCATTCCCGGTGTGCCGTTCCCGGTGTGCCGTTCCCGGTGTGCCGTTCCCGTTCGGCGTTCCCGGTTCGGCATTCCCGGTGTGCCGTTCCCGGTTTCCCGTTCCCGGTTTGGCGTTCCCGGCGCTCCCAGGCGGCTCCGCGCCGGCCGAGCCCAGAAGCCGCCGAACAGGCTCAGCCGGCCGGAACCGGCTGCCACAGCCCCGCGGGGCGGCACCGCCACCGGGACCGGGACCGGCACCGGCACTGCCACCGGGACCCGCCACCGGCACCGCCACCGGGACCGCCACTGCCACCGGGACCGGGACCGGGACCGCCACCGCCACCGGGACCGCCACCGGGACCGGGACCGGGACCGGGACCGCCACTGCCACCGGGACCGCCACCGGGACCTGGACCGGCACCGGCACCGCCACTGCCACCGGGACCTGGACCGAGACCGGGATCGCCACAGGCACCGCCACCGGCACCGGCACCGGCAGGGCCCGCGGCCCCGGGAGCACCGGGCACACCGGGAACTTGGGACACCGGCTCCCGGTGGGCGCCCCGGGAATTTCGGGAGCCTCAACTCCGGGATCGGGATGCAGCTCCGGGTGGGCGCCCCGGGGATTCTGGAACAGCAGCTCCAGGTGGGAGCGCCGGGAATTTCGGGGTGCAGCTCCAGGTGGAAGTCCTGGGAATTTTGGGGTGCAACTCCAGGTGGCTGCTCCAGGAATTTCGGGGTGCAACTCCGGGTGGGAGCCGAACTTTTCCCCCGGAAATTCGGGAATTTCGGGGGGCAGCTCCAAGTGGGTGCTCCAGGAATTTCGGGATGCAGCTGCAGGTGAAACCCGAACTTTCCCTTCCGGAAAATCGGGAATTTCGGGGTGCAGCTTCAGGTGGGTGCTCCAGGATTTCGGGATGCAGCTGCAGGTGAAACCCGAACTTTCCCTTCCGGAAAATCGGGAATTTCGGGGTGCAGCTCCAGGTGGGTGCTCCAGGAATTTCGGGGTGAAACTCCGGGTGGGTTCCCCGGGAATTCCGGGATGCAGCTCCAGGTGGGAGCGGAACTTCTCCCCCCCCCCAGAAAATCGGGAATTTCGGGAACGCTCGGCACCTCCCTAGGCGGAGGGTGGGGACGAGATTTGGGGTTGTATTTTCAGGGACAAACCCAAGCCACCTCCCGGCGCTGCCACCACCGCCGGCTTGGGGACATTCCGGAGCGGGGGACAGGGGACGCGGACGGCCGGAGGTGCCAGCCGGCGCTGTCCCCAAGCCGGTGTCCCCAACGGGAGGCGGCAGCGGGGCAGGAAGCGCCGTTGGGGCCGCGGGTGATTTGGCATTTCCTGAACATTTCTGCTTGGGTTGTTTTGGTTTTTTTTTTCTTGGTGGCTTTGCACAAGCGACAAAGTGACAAAAAAAAAAAGGGGGGGGCCCCTCTCCCCTCCCCCCTCTAAGCACCCCCACACCCCGTTCCGGCCCCGCTGCGCCGCCGCCGCTGTCACCGCTGTGGGGTCATGGAGGGCCAGGGCCACCCCCGGGGACAGGTAGGGGCTTTGGGGACACGGGGACACGCCCCGGCCGGTCCCCGGGGGGGAGGGGGATCCCGGGGAGGAGGATTTTGGGGTGTCACCCCCCTCCCCCCCCCACCCCCCACCCCGGCACGTCGTGGGGGAGCCCTCGGGGCGGCGGGATCCCGGAAAAGGGGGATGGCGGGTGGGGGGACACCCCGGGGGGACCCCAGGGACAGGGGTGACCCCAAAGGTGACACCTCGGGGGTCCTCGGGGTGACCCCAGGGACAGGGGTGACCCTAAAGGTGACACCTCGGGGGTCCTCGGGGGGACCCCAGGGACAGGGGTGACCCCAAAGGTGACACCTCGGGAGTCCTCGGGGGGACCCCAGGGACAGGGGTGACCCCAAAGGTGACACCTCGGGGGTCCTCGGGGTCACCCCAGGGACAGGGGTGACCCCAAAGGTGACACCTCGGGGGTCCTCGGGGTGACCCCCGCGGTGCTCAGGGACAGGAGTGACACCAAAGGTGCCACCTCAGGGTGTTTAGGGACAGGGGACACCTGAAGGTGCCACCTCGGGGTGCCCAGCGCTGTGGGTGGGGGTGCCCAGGCTCAGTGAGTCCCCCCTGTCCCCCCCTGTCCCCTCTGTCCCCCCTCTGTCCCCCCTGTCCCCCCCCGTCCCCCCCGTCCCCCCCGTCCCCCCCTGTCCCCCTCTGTCCCCCCTGTCCCCCCTGTCCCCCCTGTCCCCCCTGTCCCCCCCGTCCCCCCCGTCCCCCCCGTCCCCCCCTGTCCCCCCCCTGTCCCCCCCTGTCCCCCCCTGTCCCCCCCTGTCCCCCCCTGTCCCCCCCTGTCCCCCCCTGTCCCCCCCTGTCCCCCCCCTGTCCCCTCTGTCCCCCCTGTCCCCCCTCTGTCCCCCCTCTGTCCCCCCCTGTCCCCTCTGTCCCCTCTGTCCCCTCTGTCCCCCCTGTCCCCCCTCTGTCCCCCCCTCTGTCCCCCCTGTCCCCCCCTGTCCCCCCCTGTCCCCCCCTGTCCCCCCCTGTCCCCCCCTGTCCCCCCTGTCCCCCCTGTCCCCTCTGTCCCCCCCTGTCCCCCCCTGTCCCCCCTGTCCCCCCTGTCCCCCCCTGTCCCCCCCTGTCCCCCCCTGTCCCCCCCTGTCCCCCCCTGTCCCCCTGTCCCCCCCTGTCCCCCCTGTCCCCCCTGTCCCCCCCCTGTCCCCCCCTGTCCCCCCCTGTCCCCCCTGTCCCCTCCCTGTCCCCTCCCTGTCCCCTCCCTGTCCCCCCCTGTCCCCCCCTGTCCCCCCCTGTCCCCCTGTCCCCCCCTGTCCCCCCCTGTCCCCCTCTGTCCCCTCTGTCCCCCCCTGTCCCCCCCCGTCCCCATTGCACAACCACGGCAGGCCCCGCCGTGCCCTGATTGGCTGCAGGGACAGGTGCTCTGCCAGCTGATTGGCCGCTGAGTTTCACGGTTGCGGTGTGCCGGGTTCTGATTGGCCGCTGAGTTCCACAGGTTGCGCTGTGCCGGGCTCTGATTGGCTCGGCACCTCCGCAGGTTGTGTGCGGCTCTGGCTGCTGATTGGTCAGCGGGTGCACAGGTGGTGCTGTGCTGGGCTCTGATTGGTCAGAGGCTGCACAGGTGGTGCGGTTCTGCGCTGTGATTGGTCAGCGGCTCCCAGGGGTGTGTCACACACCTCAGTGGGCGGGGCTGGATTGTCTGGCCGTGATTGGCCACTCCCCGTGGGCGGGGCCAGGAAGGAACATGATTGGCCGATCCCAATGGGGCAGGGGCCATGCAGGGCTGTGATTGGCCGATCCTAGTGGGGTGGGGACTATGCAGGGCTGTGATTGGCTGCCATCCCCAGGGGCTGAGGCCATGCAGGGCCGTGATTGGCTGCCATCCCCAGGGGCTGGGGCCATGCAGGGCCGTGATTGGCTGCCAGCCCCAGCCCCGCCCTCCCTTGCAGAAGGACCTGTCGTACCTGCAGCAGTGGCTGGAGGCGTTCGTCACCAGCTTCGAGAGGGTCATCGCCCTGCCCTCGCTGGAGCCCCGCAGGTGGGACCCCAAACACCCATGGGTGACCCCACCACCCCTGAGTGACCCCAACACCCTGGGGCACCCTGCTCAGTGACCCCCAACACCCCTGGGTGACCCCAAACACCCCTGGGTGACCCCAAACACCCTGGGTGCATCCTGCTGAGTGACCCCCAACACCCCTGGGTGACCCCAAACACCCCTGGGTGACCCCAAACACCCTGGGTGCATCCTGCTGAGTGACCCCCAACACCCCTGGGTGACCCCAAACACCCCTGGGTGACCCCAAACACCCTGGGTGCATCCTGCTGAGTGACCCCCAACACCCCTGGGTGACCCCAAACACCCCTGGGTGACCCCACCACCCCTGAGTGACCCCAACACCCTGGGGGCACCCTGCTGAGTGACCCCCAACACCCCTGGGTGACCCCAAACACCCCTGAGTGACTCCAACACCCTGGGGGCACCCTGCTGAGTGACCCCCAACACCCCTGGGTGACCCCAAACACCCCTGAGTGACCCCAACACCCTGGGGGCACCCCGCCAAGGGACCCCCAACACCCATGGGTGACCCCAAACACCCTGGGGGCACCCTGCTGAGTGACCCCCAACACCCCTGGGTGACCCCAAACACCCCAAATGACCCCTCTGAGTGACCCCCAACACCCCTGGGTGACCCCCAACACCCCTGAGTGACCCCAACACCCCTGAGTGACCCCTCTGAGTGACCCCAAACACCCCTGAGTGACCCCAAACACCCCAAGTGACCCCTCTGAGTGACCCCCAACACCCCTGGGTGACCCCAAACTCCCTGGGTGCATCCTGCTGGGTGACCCCCAACACCCCTGGGTGACTCAAACACCCCTGAGTGACTCCTCTGAGTGACCCCCAACACCCCAAGTGACCCCTCTGAGTGACCCCAAACACCCCTGGGTGACCCCACCACCCCTGAGTGACCCCAAACACCCCAAGTGACCCCTCTGAGTGACCCCAAACACCCCAAGTGACCCCTCTGAGTGACCCCAAAAACCCTTGAGAGACCTCTAACACCCGTTAGTGACCACCCTGGACGACCCCCAGCCCCCCTGAGTGACCCCCCAAAATCCTCGGGTGTCCCCAACCCCCCCCGGTGACCCCCGTGGGCCCCAAGCTGCCGAGCGTGGGGGCGGTGGCGCCTCATCCGCTCTCCGTGGTCGGGGCCATCCGGTGCCGGCGACACGGGAGGGGACAGGGGGGTGACATCCTGCACCCCAATCCTGCCCAGGGAGGGGACGGGGGGTGACGGTGGTGACAAGGGGGTGACATCCCGCCCCCCCCGATCCCCCCCAGAGCCGAGGAGCCGGGCTCGGAGATCCCGGCGCTGCCGCGGGAGGTGCTGCAGGTGCTGAGCCAGAGGTTGGGACACTGCGTGGCCTTGGGGACACGGGACGGGGACAGGGCGACGGGGCTGGGCCAGGCGCTGCTGCTGCTCAAGTTCTTCATCATCATCTGCAGGTGGGTCACCCCAAATCATCCCCCCCAAAATCATCCCCCCAAATCATCCCCCAAATCATCCCCCCAAATCATCCCCCAAATCATCCCCCCAAATCATCCCCCCAAATCATCCCCCAAATCATCCCCCCAAAATCATCCCCCAAATCATCCCCCAAATCATCCCCCAAATCATCCCCCAAATCATCCCCCCAAATCATCCCCCAAATCATCCCCCCAAATCATCCCCCCCAATCATCCCCCAAATCATCCCCCAAATCATCCCCCAAATCATCCCCCCAAATCATCCCCCAAATCATCCCCCAAATCATCCCCCCAAATCATCCCCCAAATCATCCCCCAAATCATCCCCCAAATCATCCCCCAAATCATCCCCCCAAATCATCCCCCCAAATCATCCCCCAAATCATCCCCCAAATCATCCCCCAAATCATCCCCCAAATCATCCCCCAAATCATCCCCCAAATCATCCCCCAAATCATCCCCCAAATCATCCCCCAAATCATCCCCCCAAATCATCCCCCCAAATCATCCCCCAAATCATCCCCCCAAATCATCCCCCCAAATCATCCCCCAAATCATCCCCCCAAATCATCCCCCCAAATCATCCCCCCAAATCATCCCCCAAATCATCCCCCAAAATCATCCCCCCAAATCATCCCCCCAAATCATCCCCCAAATCATCCCCCCAAATCATCCCCCAAATCATCCCCCCAAATCATCCCCCCCAAATCATCCCCCAAATCATCCCCCAAATCATCCCCCAAATCATCCCCCAAATCATCCCCCCAAATCATCCCCCCCAAATCATCCCCCAAATCATCCCCCCAAATCATCCCCCCAAATCATCCCCCAAATCATCCCCCAAATCATCCCCCCAAATCATCCCCCCCAAATCATCCCCCAAATCATCCCCCAAATCATCCCCCCAAATCATCCCCCCCAAATCATCCCCCCAAATCATCCCCCAAATCATCCCCGCAAATCATCCCCCCAAATCATCCCCCAAATCATCCCCCCCAAATCATCCCCCCAAATCATCCCCCAAATCATCCCCCAAATCATCCCCCCAAAATCATCCCCCCAAAATCATCCCCCAAATCATCCCCCAAATCATCCCCCCAAAATCATCCCCCAAATCATCCCCCAAATCATCCCCCCAAATCATCCCCCAAATCATCCCCCCAAATCATCCCCCAAATCATCCCCCAAATCATCCCCCCAAATCATCCCCCCAAATCATCCCCCCAAATCATCCCCCAAATCATCCCCGCAAATCATCCCCCCAAATCATCCCCCCAAATCATCCCCCAAATCATCCCCCAAATCATCCCCCCAAATCATCCCCCAAATCATCCTCCAAATCATCCCCCCAAAATCATCCCCCCAAAATCATCCCCCCCAAATCATCCCCCCAAATCATCCCCCCAAATCATCCCCCAAATCATCCCCCAAATCATCCCCCCAAATCATCCCCCCAAATCATCCCCCCCAAATCATCCCCCCAAATCATCCCCCAAATCATCCCCGCAAATCATCCCCGCAAATCATCCCCCAAATCATCCCCCAAATCATCCCCCCAAATCATCCCCCCCAAATCATCCCCCCAATCATCCCCCCCAAATCATCCCCCCAATCATCCCCCCAAATCATCCCCCAAATCGTCCCCCCAAATCGTCCCCCCAAATCGTCCCCCCAAATCATCCCCCAAATCATCCCCCAAATCATCCCCCCAAATCATCCCCCCCAAATCATCCCCCCAAATCATCCCCCCAAATCATCCCCCCAAATCATCCCCCAAATCATCCCCCAAATCATCCCCCCAAATCATCCCCCAAATCATCCCCCAAATCATCCCCCAAATCATCCCCCAAATCATCCCCCCAAATCATCCCCCAAATCATCCCCCAAATCATCCCCCAAATCATCCCCCCAAATCATCCCCCCAAATCATCCCCCAAATCATCCCCCAAATCATCCCCCCAAATCATCCCCCAAATCATCCCCCCAAATCATCCCCCAAATCATCCCCCAAATCATCCCCCCAAATCATCCCCCAAATCATCCCCCAAATCATCCCCCCCAAATCATCCCCCCAAATCATCCCCCCAATCATCCCCCAAATCATCCCCCCAAATCATCCCCCAAATCATCCCCCCAAATCATCCCCCAAATCATCCCCCAAATCATCCCCCCAAATCATCCCCCCAAATCATCCCCCCAAATCATCCCCCAAATCATCCCCCCAAATCATCCCCCCAAATCGTCCCCCAAATCGTCCCCCAAATCGTCCCCCAAATCGTCCCCCCAAATCGTCCCCCCAAATCATCCCCCCAAATCATCCCCCCCAAATCATCCCCCCCAAATCATCCCCCCCAAATCATCCCCCAAATCATCCCCCAAATCATCCCCCCAAATCATCCCCCCAAATCATCCCCCAAATCATCCCCCAAATCATCCCCCAAATCATCCCCCAAATCATCCCCCCAAATCATCCCCCAAATCATCCCCCAAATCATCCCCCCAAATCATCCCCCAAATCATCCCCCAAATCATCCCCCAAATCATCCCCCAAATCATCCCCCCAAATCATCCCCCCCAAATCATCCCCCAAATCATCCCCCCAAATCATCCCCCAAATCATCCCCCCAATCGTCCCCCAAATCGTCCCCCAAATCGTCCCCCCAAATCGTCCCCCCAAATCGTCCCCCCAAATCGTCCCCCCAAATCATCCCCCAAATCATCCCCCAAATCATCCCCCCAAATCATCCCCCCAAATCATCCCCCCAAATCATCCCCCCAAATCATCCCCCAAATCATCCCCCCCAAATCATCCCCCCCAAATCATTCCCCCAAATCATCCCCCAAATCATCCCCCCAAATCATCCCCCAAATCATCCCCCCAAATCATCCCCCCAAATCATCCCCCCAAAATCATCCCCCCCAAATCATCCCCCAAATCATCCCCCAAATCATCCCCCAAATCATCCCCCAAATCATCCCCCCCAAATCATCCCCCAAATCATCCCCCAAATCATCCCCCAAATCGTCCCCCAAATCGTCCCCCCAAATCGTCCCCCCAAATCGTCCCCCCAAATCGTCCCCCCAAATCGTCCCCCCAAATCATCCCCCAAATCATCCCCCAAATCATCCCCCAAATCATCCCCCCAAATCATCCCCCCAATCATCCCCCCAAATCATCCCCCAAATCATCCCCCAAATCGTCCCCCCAAATCGTCCCCCAAATCGTCCCCCAAATCGTCCCCCAAATCGTCCCCCCAAATCGTCCCCCCAAATCATCCCCCCAAATCATCCCCCAAATCATCCCCCAAATCATCCCCCAAATCATCCCCCCAAATCATCCCCCCAAATCATCCCCCCAAATCATCCCCCAAATCATCCCCCAAATCATCCCCCCAAATCATCCCCCCAAATCATCCCCCAAATCATCCCCCCAAATCATCCCCCCAAATCGTCCCCCAAATCGTCCCCCAAATCGTCCCCCAAATCGTCCCCCCAAATCATCCCCCAAATCATCCCCCAAATCATCCCCCAAATCATCCCCCAAATCATCCCCCCAAATCATCCCCCAAATCATCCCCCCAATCGTCCCCCCAATCGTCCCCCAAATCGTCCCCCAAATCGTCCCCCCAAATCGTCCCCCCAAATCGTCCCCCCAAATCATCCCCCAAATCATCCCCCAAATCATCCCCCAAATCATCCCCCAAATCATCCCCCAAATCATCCCCCAAATCATCCCCCCAAATCATCCCCCAAATCATCCCCCAAATCATCCCCCAAATCATCCCCCCAATCATCCCCCCAAATCATCCCCCCAAATCATCCCCCCAAATCATCCCCCAAATCATCCCCCCAATCGTCCCCCCAATCGTCCCCCAAATCGTCCCCCAAATCGTCCCCCCAAATCGTCCCCCCAAATCATCCCCCCAAATCATCCCCCAAATCATCCCCCAAATCATCCCCCCAAATCATCCCCCCAAATCATCCCCCAAATCATCCCCCAAATCATCCCCCCAAATCATCCCCCAAATCATCCCCCAAATCATCCCCCAAATCATCCCCCAAATCATCCCCCAAATCATCCCCCCAAATCATCCCCCCAAATCATCCCCCAAATCATCCCCCAAATCATCCCCCAAATCATCCCCCAAATCATCCCCCCAAATCATCCCTCGGTCCCCCCCCGATCCTCCCGCTGCCCGTTCGGGGTCCCGAATGTCCCCAAAGGTCCCAGTTTGTCCCCAAATCTCAGCCGGGCTTGGGAGTTTGTTCATTTATTTATTTATTTATTGAATTAATTTAATTTTATAAGATAAAGAAAAATTCCAAATTAAGGTATCATTTTAATGAATGTAAATTAACTTCGTGTTTTCTGTATTTATTGTGTCTTCGGATGTTAATGTCATTTATTTCTGTGTGTTGAAGATATCGAATATGTTGGATATTGATACATTGATATGTTAATTAATTAATTATATATCAATTAATTAATGTGTATTAGTTAATATCATATGTCAATTGATATATTTTGGAAATATATTCATTCATTTTTATTAATTGTATATTAATTTGTATTTCAAATGGTAATAATAATCATAGTTTTCCTAATAGTAGCAATAATATTTATTACTTAATTAATGTATTAATTAGTTAATGTATATTAATTATATTTTATGTGAATTAATATACTACATATCTATATATTAATACATTTATTTTTATTAATTGTATCATAATTTATAATTGAAATACTAATATGACTTTTGATATTAATAATATTAATAAAATAATTAGTATTTTAAAATAATTTATATATCAGTTAATTAATGTAGATTAACTTTTATATGTCGATTCATATAGTATATGTCTATATGTTAATGCACTCATATTTATTAATTGTATATTAATTTAGAATTTAAATAGTAACAATAGTAATACTTTTTTTAAAAATAATAATTATATATTAATTATTGTATTAGATAATTTTTTATCAATAATTAATGTATATTGATTATTTTTTATATGTAAGTATATTATGCATCTATATATTAATACGTTCATTTTTATTACTTGGATATTAATTTATAATTGAAATAGTAACGATAATACCTTTCTTAATAATGCTAATATTTTTTGTAATAATAATGGAAAATAATTAAAATTTTAAAATATAGTAATTAAAAAATAACGTTATTGCCCCCCAGAATTCCATCATTCCCTCTCAGTGGAGCGCCCTCCCCCTAATGCATTATATCTCTAAAAATAACAATTAGAAAATAATTTTTTTATTAATAATAATTATTATTAGTATTGATATAGTAAATCTAATAAATATAATAATGTTATAAATATAAATATAAATGTAGGAAACACTGTTCAACGTTATTTTCTTTGTTAACAACAAAAAATAACAATAGAAAGTAATGCAAGGAAAAATAATTAGGATATAATATTAATTGACGTTTAATGGCGTTTTCCCTGCCCCGGGCACTTAATTCCCTCCCGGCTTTCCTCCTTCCGCTCCCCGAATTCCATGAATTCCCGAGGTTTTCCTCGCAGGAACCTGGAGAACATCCAGCCCGACAGGAGCCCCGGCTGCCTCCCGCACGTGCTGCGCCTCCTGCGCCTCTGCGGGAACCAGGTGGGAACGGGAACGGGAACGGGAGTGGGAACGGGAACGGGAACGGGAATGGGAACGGGAGTGGGAATGGGAATGGGAACAGGAGTGGGAATGGGAACGGGAATGGGAATGGGAATGGGAACGGGAACAGGAATGGGAACGGGAGTGGGAACGGGAATGGGAATGGGAACGGGAGTGGGAACGGGAGTGGGAACGGGAGTGGGAACGGGAGTGGGAACGGGAGTGGGAACGGGAATGGGAACGGGAATGGGAATAGGAATGGGAATAGGAATGGGAACGGGAATGGGAATAGGAATGGGAACGGGAATGGGAACGGGAATGGGAACGGGAATAGGAGTGGGAGTGGGAACGGGAGTGGGAACGGGAGTGGGAACGGGAGTGGGAACGGGAGTGGGAACGGGAATGGGAACGGGAATGGGAACGGGAATGGGAACGGGAATGGGAATGGGAATGGGAACGGGAGTGGGAACGGGAGTGGGAACGGGAGTGGGAATGGGAATGGGAACGGGAACGGGAATGGGAACGGGAATGGGAACGGGAGTGGGAGTGGGAACGGGAGTGGGAACGGGAGTGGGAACGGGAGTGGGAACGGGAATGGGAATGGGAATGGGAACGGGAATGGGAACGGGAATGGGAACGGGAACGGGAATGGGAACGGGAATGGGAACGGGAACGGGAACGGGAACGGGAACGGGAACGGGAATGGGAACGGGAACGGGAGTGGGAACGGGAACGGGAACGGGAATGGGAACGGGAGTGGGAACGGGAGTGGGAACGGGAATGGGAACGGGAGTGGGAACGGGGATGGGAACGGGAATGGGAACGGGAATAGGAGTGGGAGTGGGAACGGGAGTGGGAACGGGAATGGGAGTGGGAACGGGAGTGGGAACGGGAGTGGGAACGGGAGTGGGAACGGGAGTGGGAACGGGAGTGGGAACAGGAATGGGAATGGGAACGGGAATGGGAACGGGAGTGGGAACGAGAATGGGAATGAGGGTGGGAACAGGAATGGGAATGGTCATGGGCACGAGAACAGGAATGGGAACAGGAGTGGGAATGGGAACAGGAGTGGGAACGGGAACAGGAGGGGGAATGGGAACGGGAATGGGAACGGGAATGGGAACGGGAATGGGAACGGGAGTGGGAACGGGAATGGGAATGGGAACGGGAATGGGAACGGGAGTGGGAACGAGAATGGGAATGAGGGTGGGAACAGGACTGGGAATGGTCATGGGAATAGGAGCGGGAATGGGAACGGTCATGGGAATGGGACTGGGAATGGGCACAAGAATTGGAATGGGAGTGGGAATGGGGATGGTCACGGGAATAGGAATGGGAGCGGGAATGGGAACAGGAATGGGAATGATCCCTGAGAATGGGACTGGGAGCATGAAGGGGAACAGGAATGGGAACAGGAATGGGAATGGGTGGGTGGGGCCTGATTGGGGAGGGGCTCGGCACTGATTGGTCACTGAGTCCGTACGTTATGTGAATCTGGGCTCTGATTGGTCAGGAGCTCTACAGGTTGTGCTCTGCTGGGATTTGATTGGTCAGTGAGTCCACAGGTTGTGTGACTGAGTTCTGATTAGCCAGTGTCTCTATAGGGTGTGTGATCCTGGATGTTGATTGGTCAGGGAATCCATAGGTTGTGCTGCTCTGGGATCTGATTGGCCAGCAAGACCATGGATTGTGTGATTCTAGATGCCGATTGGTCCATGAGTCCACAGCTTGTGTGACTCTTGATGTTGATTGGTTGAGAGCTGTACAGGTTGTGTTGCTCTGTAATTTGATTGGTCCGAGACTCCGCAGCTTGTGCTACTCTGGTGCTGATTGGGCAAGAGCTTTGCAGTGCCAGCTGCTGATTGGTCAGTGCGCCTCTGGGTTCTGATTGGTCAGCAGCCCTACGGGGTTGTGTGACTCTGGCTGCTGATTGGTCAGTGCAGTTCTGGGTTCTGATTGGTCAGCAGCCCTACGGGTTGTGTGATTCTGGCTGCTGATTGGTCAGTGCATCCCAGCTTTTGCTGCTCTGGGCTCTGATTGGTTGATTGATTGATTGATTGATTGATAATCCCATCCTCCCTCCAAAATGGAGTTTTCCATCCCAAAAAAAACCGCATCCCGTTTTTGGGGGCATGTTGGGGATTAAAGCTCAGCTCTCCCGGCAGCTGCGGAGCATCCCGGAGACACAACTGGAGAAGGGGGCACAGCTGGAGAAGGGGGCACAGCTGGAGAAGGGGGCACAGCTGGAAAATGGGACACAGCTGGAGAAGGGGTCACGGCCAGAAAATGGGACACAGCTGGGGAAGGGGACACAGCTGGAAAATGGGACACAGCTGGAGAAGGGGACACGGCTGGAGAATGGGGCACAGCTGGAAAATGGGGCACAGCTGGAGAAGGGGTCACGGCCAGAAAATGGGGCACAGCTGGAGAAGGGGACACAGCTGGAGAACAGGACACAGCTGGAGAACGGGATGCTCCACGCCCTGCACCTCTGCGAGTGCTTCCTCGACCCCTACCAGACGTGGCGCCGGCAGCTGAGCGGGTGAGGGACGCCCCCAAAATCCCCAAAATCCCCCAAATCCCGTGGATTTTTCCCCCCTCACCCCTCTCTTTCCAGGGAATCAATCAGCGCCAAGGAGAAGAGCAAATACAAGTTTGCCCCCGCCCCGCTGCCCCCCGAGTTCGGGGCCTTTTTCCAAGGTAAAAGCGGGATTTGGGAACGGGAAAGGTCCCTGTGGGGTCTGGGAGTGTGGGGAGCGCCCAGGGATCAGGGAGTATTTATAGGATCCATGAGGGGATGTCGTATTCAGGGGTGGGGAGTGATCCAAGGAGCTAAAAGGATCCCCCACCTGCTGCAGGTTCTCCTGAATTTATCCCGTCAATGTGGGATCCGGGTTCTCCTGAATTTATCCCGTCAATGTGGGATCCCCCACCTGCTCCGGGTTCTCCTGAATTTATCCCGTCAATGTGGGATCCCCCACCTGCTCCGGGTTATCCTGAATTTATCCCGTCAATGTGGGATCCCACACCTGCTCCGGGTTCTCCTGAATTTATCCCGTCAATGTGGGATCCCACACCTGCTCCAGGTTCTCCTGAATTTATCCCGTCAATGTGGGATCCCACAGCTGCTCCAGGTTCTCCTGAATTTATCCCGTCAATGTGGGATCCCCCACCTGCTCCGGGTTTTCCTGAATTTATCCCGTCAATGTGGGATCCCCCACCTGCTCCGGGTTCTCCTGAATTTATCCCGTCAATGTGGGATCCGGGTTCTCCTGAATTTATCCCGTCAGTGTGGGATCCCACGTCTGCTCCAGGTTCTCCTGAATTTATCCCGTCAATGTGGGATCCCCCACCTGCTCCGGGTTCTCCTGAATTTATCCCGTCAATGTGGGATCCCCCACCTGCTCCAGGTTCTCCTGAATTTATCCCGTCAATGTGGGATCCCACACCTGCTCCAGGTTCTCCTGAATTTATCCCGTCAATGTGGGATCCCCCACCTGCTCCGGGTTTTCCTGAATTTATCCCGTCAGTGTGGGATCCCCCACCTGCTCCGAGTTCTCCTGAATTTATCCCGTCAATGTGGGATCCCACGCCTGCTCCGGGTTCTCCTGAATTTATCCCGTCAGTGTGGGATCCCACACCTGCTCCGGGTTATCCTGAATTTATCCCGTCAGTGTGAGATCCCCCACCTGCTCCAGGTTATCCTACACCTGCCCCAGAAATTTCGGATCCCGTAGCTGCTCCTGGGGAGAGGAGTGGGATCCCCAAGCAGGAATTAAGCCCTGCAGGACCCACAAGAACCGACCCAGAGCGGGATTTTTCCCGGGGAAGCCCCAGGAATCCCCTTTTAGAGGCAGCGCCGTTACAAAAATCCCCCAAAACCCCGCCCCGTAAATCCCCAGCCAACCCCAGTTTGGCACAAATCCCCTTTTTTTGGGGACAAAACCCCAGACCAGAGCTGGAAAACCCGGAGCATCCTCATCCTCTCCACCACCAGCACCCCAGGGGGTGGATTTGGGATGGAAAGGGATTTTTCCCTATTTTTTGGGGGGTGGAAAAAGGATTTTTTCCCCCCCTATTTTTAGCTAGAAAATGGCTTTTTTTTCTGTCGGGTTTTTTTTTGGCGGTTTGGGGGTTTTTTGGGGGTTGTTTTTATTTTTGCTGTTTGCTCCTCTGATGAATTCTCTTCCCTCCTCATCCTCACAGAGAGTTTCCAGGCTGGGAAGCAGCTCCCGGAAACGATCCAGCTCCGGATTATCCATCTTTTCGGAGCCATCCTCTCGGGATCCAAGGTACCCTTGGGGATCCGCCGGGATCAGCTCCTCATCCCTGGGATAAAGCCCCAAAGTTTTATTTATTCCAAGGCTGGGATTAAACTGGAATTTGGAATTTTTCAATGCTTTTAAAAATCCTGTTTAACGTCCCAGCCGTAAATTCCGTGGGGTCAGCTCAGAAAACGTTCAATTTATTTCGATTTAATGTATGAATTGGAAAGGAAGTCGTTAAATTGAAGAGTTAAATTAAGGAATTTTTAAGAGTTAAATTAATTAATTTTTTTTTAAATTTATAAAATGAAACAAAGCAGAACGGTTTAAAAGAAAACAAAGTTATTGAAGTCGTTTATTGAATTAAGAATTGAAAGGATGAAACGGCGCAAATGAAATAATAAAGCTAAATGATTAAATGAAATAATTAAGTAATGAAATTAGAGAATGCAATAAAAGAAAAATAATAAAATGAAGCAAAATATGTAAGCAAATAAATGAAATAACTGAGTGCTAAAATTAAAGAATGCAGTATAAGACATGATAAAATAAAGCAAGGTACGTAAGAAAATAAATAAAATAATTAAATAAAAATGAATAAATAAAATAATTAAATTATTGAATTAAATTATTGAATAATTATTAAATTATTTTAATAGTTTTTTATTATTAAATAATTAAATCTAATAATTGAGTCAAATTACTTCATTTAATTATTTTCTTGAACTGTTAACAAATTGAATATTTAATTGAAATTGAAGCTATTGAACTATTAAGTGAATTTAACTATTAAATTCAATTACTAAAATTAATTAAATATTTAAGTTATGGGAAGCTTGTAAGCTGAAGCCGCTGCTTCACCTCCAGTTCACCTCTGGGCTGGGAGCTGGAAAATCCTTAGATTATAAATTAATTAATACTTATAATAATCAATAATAATATTGTTAATTATAATAATAGCTAATAATTTATTAACGGTTAATTAATAATTAATAATTTTGAGCTGGAATCACTTTTAATTTCCACAGCAATTTTAAAAGAAAAAAAAAATCGACTTAATCTTCAGTAACTCCCAAATTTGCTTTCAATCAATTCACGCCCCCCCAGGGGTATGTGTGTCCCCTTTGGCGTCACCAGGGTTGGACACCTCCATCTCCATCCTCACCATTCCCAGCTCCAAATGATCCTGGGACAGGGTGGCGTGTCCCCTTTGGTGTCACCAGGGTTGGACACCTCCATCTCCATCCTCACCATTCCCAGCTCCAAATGATCCTGGGACAGGGTGGCGTGTCCCTTTTGGTGACACCAGGGTTGGACACCTCCATCTCCATCCTCACCATTCCCAGCTCCAAATGATCCTGGGACAGGGTGGCGTGTCCCTTTTGGTGACACCAGGGTTGGACACCTCCATCTCCATCCTCACCATTCCCAGCTCCAAATGATCCTGGGACAGGGTGGCGTGTCCCTCTTGATGGTGACACCAGGGTTGGACACCTCCATCTCCATCCTCACCATTCCCAGCTCCAAATGATCCTGGGACAGGGTGGCGTGTCCCTCTTGATGGTGACACCAGGGTTGGACACCTCCATCCCCATCCTCACCATTCCCAGCTCCAAATGATCCTGGGACAGGGTGGCGTGTCCCTCTTGGTGGTGACATCAGGGTTGGACACCTCCATCTCCATCCTCACCATTCCCAGCTCCAAATGATCCTGGGACAGGGTGGCGTGTCCCTTTTGGTGACACCAGGGTTGGCCACCTCCATCTCCATCTCCATCCTCACCTTCCCCAGCGCTGGTTGATGAACACCAGGATCAACAAAGGGCTGATATCGCGATGTGGGGACAAAAATCCCAAATAATCCCCAAATACTCCCAAACGATCCCAAACGATCCCAAACGATCCCAAATAATCCCAAATAATCCCCAAATCCCACAGCCCAACGCGCTCCAGGCCATCACCCCGGCGGCGCTGGAGGTTCTCCTGGGCGTCCTGCAGCGGGGTGGCAGCGGGCTGTCCCCTGCCCTGCTGGAGGTGACACTGCGCTCCGTGGTGGCCTCGGTCCACGTCCTGCACGGCTCCAGCCCCGGCGCCGGCCCCGTGTCCCTGCGGAGCCTCCTGGATGGATTCTTCAGGGTGCTGAATTCCCAGCTTCCCACCGAATCCCTGGAGCCACAGGAGGCCAGTGGCCTCATCAGCCTCAGGGTGCTCATGCTGGGTAGGTCGGTGTCCTGCTTTGGGGTGAATTTTGGGGAGGAAAGCCCCAAAAATAGGGTCTCTCCCTGCTTTGGGGTGAATTCTGGGGAGAAAACCCCCGAATAGGGTCCCTCCCTGCTTTGGGGTGATTTTTGGGGAGAAAACCCCCGAATAGGGTCCCTCCCTGCTTTGGGGTGAACTTTGGGGAGAAAATCCCGAAGTAGGGTCCCTCCCTGCTTTGGGGCGAATTTTGGGGAGAAAATCCCCAAATATGGTTCCCTCCCTGCTTTGGGGTGAATTTTGGGGAGAAAATCCCCAAATAGGGTCCCTCCCTGCTCTGGGGTGAATTCTGGGGAGGAAAGCCCCAAATAGGGTCTCTCCCTGCTTTGGGGTGAATTTTGGGGAGGAAAGCCCCAAATAGGGTCTCTCCCTGCTCTGGGGTGAATTCTGGGGAGAAAACCCCCGAATAGGGTCCCTCCCTGTTTTGGGGTGATTTTTGGGGAGAAAACCCCCGAATAGGGTCCCTCTGGGAAGCAAACCCAACCCACAGCTGGTCCAGTAAAGAAGTTCCTTGGAGGAAAGTGGGGGAAACACTCTTGATTTAACAAACAAAGCGCCCACACGCATCAGGAATGAACGACCCGGAACAACCAAACCTCTCTGTCGTTCTGGAGTGAGGTGGGAAATTCAGAAAGTCCTTGCCCTGGGTGTAGCTCAGCTCCTGAGTCTCTGATCATTCCCACCGGAGGTCCAGGCCCTGGTGGGCCACAGGTGCAAGCTCTTGGTGCTCCTCTGGGTTTGTCAGTCCAGAGCGGGGTTAAACTGTCCCAAGAAAGAGGAAAAAAAAAAGTCCAGGAGCTTCTCTGCCTCCACTAAAAACTAAAAGCAACAAAGATTTGGGCTGGGGTTTGGGATTGTGGGATTGTGGGATTGGGATGGGGCTGAGCCAGGCTCTGTGTCCCGCAGACGCCATCCCGGCCATGCTGAGCTGCCAGGACCGGCCGGTGCTGCAGGCCGCGTTCCTCAGCAACAACTGCTTCGAGCACATCATCCGCCTGCTCCAGAACAGCAAGGTGTGGGCTGGCACCTCCGTGCCCCGTCCCTGTCCTCGTGCCTGTCCTCATCCCCATCCCCATCCTTATGTTCATCCCTGTCCTCCTCCCAATCCTCATCCCCGTCCTTATCTCCATCTTCGTCCTCATCCTCGTCCTCATCTCCATCCCCGTGTTCATCCCTGTCCTCCTCCCAATCCTCATCCCCGTCCTTATCTCCATCTTCGTCCTCATCCTCGTCCTCATCTCCATCCCCGTCCTCATCCCCATCCTCATCTCCATCCTTATTTCCATCCCCATCCTCATCCCTGTCCTTATCTTCATCTTCGTCTTCATCCTCGTCCTTATCTCCATCCCCGTCCTCATCCCCATCCTCATCTCCATCCTTATCCCCATCCCCATCCTCATCCCCATCCCATCCTCATCCCCATCCCCATCCCCATCCTCACCCTTCCTGATGCCAAACAATCCTGAGATCGGGTGACGCCAAGTGTGGACACCTTCGTCTCCATCCTCACCCTCCCTTCCTGCCTTCCTCCCTTCTTCACCCTTTCCTCTTTAAATGACCCTGGGACAGGCATTTTGCCCTTGGTGACACCGGGGTTGGACATCTCCATCTCCATCACCATCCTCACCTTTCCTGGCTCTGAATGATCATGGGACAGGATGGTGTGTCCCTCCTGGTGACACCAGGGTTGGACATCTTCATCTCCATCCTCACCATTCCTGGCTCTGAACCATCCTGGGACAGGGTGGTGTGTCCCTTTAGGTGACACCAGGGTTGGGTACCTCCATCTCCGTCTCCATCCTCACCTTTCCCTAAATGCCCTTGGTGACACCAGGGTTGGACACCTCCATCTTCATGTCCATCCTCACCTTTCCCAGCCCTAAATGATCCTGGGACAGGGTGGTGTGTCCCTCATGGTGACACCAGGGTTGGACATCTTCATCTCCATCCTCACCATTCCCAACTCTGAATGATCCTGGGACAGGGTGGTGTGTCCCTCCTGGGGACACCAGGGTTGGGCACCTCCACCTCCACCTCCATCTCCATCCTCACCATTCCTGTCTCTGAACCATCCCGGGACACATCCGTGGGGTGCGGAACCCCCCGGAAGCACCTCCCCGTGTCCCACCCACGCCCACCCCGTGTCCCACAGCTCTACCTCGGCGGCTCGCGGGTGGCGGGTGACGCCCGGCGCGAGGCTCCCACGCGGAACGGGGCCGGACTCCAGCAGGTACCCCAAGCCCCGCCCCCGGCGGGCTGTGTCCCCGCCCCCGTCCCCAATGTCCCAGCAGCTCCCCCGTTCCCGTGTCCCCCGCCAGGCCGACGCCGCCGGCTCCGACGCCATCGCCGTCCACGCCCTCGGGGTGCTCACGGCCATCATGAGCAACTCGCCTTCGGCCAAGGTGGGCAAAGGAGACCTCCCCGCGGGGAGGACCCCCCAGAAACCGGAGGGGTTTGGGAGTGTTTTCACCGTCCCTGTGTCCTTGCAGGAGGTGTTCAAGGAGCGCATCGGCTACGCCCACCTCTACGAGGTGCTGAGGAGCCAGGGCCAGCCCACCCAGCGTCTGCTCCAGGAGCTCCTCAACATGGTGAGTTGTCCCCGTTTGTCCTGCCTCGGGGCGAAGCCCTGGGGTTCCTGTGGCTCTCCGCCCCCGTTCGGAGCCCACCCGCCGTCCTCTCCACTCTGCTGGGTTCTCGGCAGCTTCCTCCCCATGGGGTCCTCGGGTTGTCTTTCACTTGGAGCTGTGCTTGGGTTGGGGAGTTTTGAGCCCTTTTGGGTGTGGAACTGCTCACCCTGGAACTGCTGGACACAGGAGGGTCTCCAAGGTGCTCCGTGCGTGAGGGTCTCCGAGATCCTTGATAAACGGAGGCCTCCAAGATGCTTGGGATCCCCAAAATCCTGGGTGCAAAATATCTCCAAAACTATTAATGCATGGAGGTCTCCAAGATCCATAATCCGTGTGGATCTCCAAGATCCTTAATCCATGAGGATCTCCAAGATCCTCGATGCGTGGAGGTACCTAAGAGCCTTGATGCGTGGGGTCTCCAGAATTCTTCATGCACGGGATCTCCAAAGGGATTGATCCATAAGGGTCCCTGACATCCTTGTTTAATCCATGAGGGTCTCCAAGACCCTTGATGTCTGGGGTCTCCAAGGTCTTTAATCCATGAGGTTCTCCAAGACCCTTGATGCATGAGGGTCTCCAAATTCCTGATGCCTGGGAGCCTCCAAGATCTTTAATCCATAAGGTTCTCCAAGACCCTTGATGCATGAGGGTCTCCAAATTCCTGATGCCTGGGAGCCTCCAAGGTTCTGGATGCACAAGGGTCTACACAAGGTCTCTGCCACCAACCCAAGGACGGATCCATCCCTCTCCAAGCACCGCGGCTGCACCAACCCCCTCCTCGTGTCCCCTGCAGGCAGTGGAAGGCGACCACAGCTCCATCCCGCCTCCTCCCATCCGCAACGAGCAGCCCCTGCTGATCCTGCTGTCCTGGCTGCCGGCGCTGGAGTGCCGCGACCTCCAGGTGCTCCTGTCGTCGTGGCTGCGGCGCCTCTGCGAGTCCTCCCTGCCCAGCCGCCTCACCTGCGTCAAGGCGGGCATGGTGGGCTCGCTGCTGGCCGCCCTGGCCGCCGAGCCCGCCCTGCCCGGGCCCTGCTGCCAAAACCTGCTGGAGCTTCTGCGCTCCTTGGGCAGCGTGTCCATCCGGCCCGGCGAGCTGCGCCAGCTGCTGCGGCTGCTGCGGCGCCGGCGGGGCCGGGGGCCTCATCCCTACGTGGCTCCGGTGATCCGGGCGCTGTCGGGCATGGCCAGGGGCGAGGGGTCGCCGCGGGCGCTGCGGAGCTTCGACCTGAGCCCCGGCATGGCCGGCATCGCGGTGCCCACCGTGCAGAGGTGGCCCGGCGGCGCCTTCGCCTTCCACGCCTGGCTGTGCCTGAGCCAGCAGCAGGAGACGGAGCCGCCGGGCAGGCCCAAGAGGAGGCAGCTCTACAGGTGATGGTCGCCGCAAAACCGGGCTGGGGAGGGACAGCAGTGCGGGGTTTGGAGCTGCAACCGGCCCCGAAATCGCCAAAAAAAACCAATTCACTGCTGCGGCTTTGGCGCCTTCTCGCTGGTGCGGGTCCTGGCCCTCGGGCTGTGTTGGTGGTCTGAGGGCAAAAACAAGTGAGAGAGAAGCTCCAAGTCAGAAATACAATTTAAGAGGAAGAAAGGAAAAAAAAATATATATATATTTAAAAAATGCAATAATACAAAAGACCACTACTGACAGAGTCAGAATCCAACCTGAGCAGGGTGGTGGAAGCAGTCCAGACGAGGCGGTCTTTCCCGAAGCAGTGATCCCGTAGAAAGGTCTGGTCCTCTGGGAATCCAGCGGGTAAGGGCTGCCTGTACTGTCCCAAATCCCAGATTGTATCCAGGTGGGAATGCTTGGTTCCTAGGGAAAAAAACCAAAGGGGTCGGAGCAAGGGCTAGTTTAGGACAAACCATTTCACGTGAATTTGCAAACTCAAATTTCACGCCGCAACGCGCCGCCATCCCCACCGTGGTTTTCTCTCTCCGTGGTTTTCTCCACAATTTTCTCCGTAGTTTTCTCTCTCCGTGGTTTTCTCCACGATTTTCTCCGTGGTTTTCTCCAAGATTTTCTCTGTGGTTTTCTCTCTCCATGGTTTTCTCCACGATTTTCTCCATGGTTTCCTCTCCCTGTGGTTTTCTCCACGTTTTTCTCCACGATTTTCTCTGTGGTTTTCTCTCTCCATGGTTTTCTCCACGATTTTCTCCGTGGTTTTCTCCACGATTTTCTCCGTGGTTTCCTCTCCCCGTGGTTTTCTCCACGTTTTTCTCCATGGTTTCCTCTCCCCATGGTTTCCTCCACCAGCTTCTTCACGGCGAGCGGGACGGGCTTCGAGGCGTTCTTCACGGCGGGCGGCGTGCTGGTGGTGGCCGTGTGCACCAAGAAGGATTACATGACGGTGGCGCTGCCGGAGTTCGCCTTCAACGACTCCGCCTGGGTGAGGGTCGTGTCCCCCCGTCCCCGTCGCGGTTGTGGGACGGCAGGGAGAGGGGACTCGGCGAACCTGAGACCCTTACAGGAGCGCGTGGTTTTATGGCGAGGGTGGCGGGTAAGAGGGTCTGTCTCCGGCCGCCAGCCTCGGCTGGAGGGATGCCCCAAGGAGAGAGAGAGGTAAGAGGTGAGAGCAGGTGAGGAGGTGAGCGAGGTGAGGAAAGAGAGCAGAGTAAGAGGAGCAGGTACGAGCTAGGAGAGCGAGCTCCTCGTTACAATACCTCATATCTCCTTTTGTGTTGAATGTTCTGATTCAGTGTCCAACCGGCGCGAGATGCAAACCCTGCGGAATTTACACCCAGCCCATGAGAACTGCTGTGTTACCATGGCACTGTGTATTCTAAACTCTCTAAAGACTACTCTCTTATCTACCTTCTCCCTGATCCTCGGTGGGGCTGCTCCCTTGGTGTCCCTTTGTTTGCTGTCACTAAACCCACCTCCAGCTAATCGCCACCTTCCTGCCTGCCGTGCCTACACCTCAAAGCTCACCGTCATTTCTATTTCACTCACAGGTTTTATGTTTTCAGTATTTCCTGCCGGGCAATCGTACTCGTGAGCTTGTCCTCTCTCACCTTTGCCAGCACCTGTCACCCCACGGTGCCCTGACGTCCCTCTCTGTCCCCCTTCCCCCAGCACTGCGTGGCCATCGTCCACGTGGCCGGCCGCCGGCCCTTCGGCCACAACGTGGTCAGCATCTACGCCGACGGGCACCTGCGGAAAACGGCCCAGCTGCGCTTCCCTTCCCTCCACGAGGTGGGGGAGCCCCCCCGGAGCCCCCCCAGAGCCGTCTGCGTGGCCTCACTGGGGCTGAGCGTGACCCCCTTCTCCCTCGCAGTCCTTCACCTCCTGCTGCATCGGCTCGGCGGGTCACCGCACCACCACTGCGGCCACCGGCGGCCACCCGTCGGCGTCCCACGGGCCGGAGCTGGTGTTCCCCCAACACCCCGTGCTGGGGCGCTCCCAGTCGGTCCCCGCCAGCCTGGGGCCCCACTCGTGGAGCCCCGCGCAGCTGCCCACGGAAGGCGTGGTGGCCACGGCGGCGGCCGGCAGCCAGGACACGGAGTGGGGCAGCCCCACCTCGCTGGAGGGGCACCTGGGCTCCGTGGCCATCTTCTGCGAGGCGCTGCAGCAGGCGCAGGTCAAGGCGCTCTTCTGTGCAGGTGAGTCAGGGTGGGACGTGGACGGTGTCCCCCCGGTGCTGCTGCTGGCCGGGCTGTCCTCCCCCGTGTCCCAGCTCGGTCCTCTCCTCCCCCCCTCCAGGCCCGAATGTCACGTCCCCGTTCGCCCTGGAAGGCGACTTGGCGGAGCTCAGCGGAAAACTCTTGCTGTACTACACGCCCCAGGTGAGGAGGGCCGCCCCCACCCTGGGGACAGGGACAGCGCTGGCTGTGACCCCAGGGGACGTGTCCAGGAGCACGAGGGTGCTCCCGTGGTGGTCTCCTCCCGCAGGCCTGCAGGAACAACATCTGCCTGGACCTCTCTCCCGGCCGCGGCTTGGACGGGAGGCTGACGGGGCACCAGGTGGTCAACTGGGACGTCAAGGTAGGCCGGGGGGACGGGGTGACCTGTCCACCCCGTGGCCTGGGGATGTCCCTCAGTCCCTCAGTCCAGCTCCCCTGGACCCTGCAGGGACCAGTATGTCCCCAGAGGTCTTGAGCATCCAGGTGGATGCAGGGGAGCAGGTGACTTTTGGGGGGACCCCCCCCCCCTCCCAGGTGCCATGGAGGTCCTCCCCCACCCAGCAAAGCCTCTCCCCTCCCTCGCCCAGGACGTGGTGAACTGCGTGGGTGGCATGGGGGTGCTCCTGCCCCTGCTGGAGCAGGTGGTGGCCAAGGCGGAGGAGCCCGAGGGCGAGCAGGAGACCAACGACCTGGTGGGGCCCGAGCTGACGTCCTCCAGGAACGCCCAGGGCATGCTCATCCCGCTGGGAACGTCCTCAGGTGAGGAGTCCAGGGCAGGTGAGGCAGGAGCCGTCCTGCCCAGGTGGCTGGAGGTGACCACGGAGGGGTTCCTGGGCCTGGCAGGTGTCCACCACGGGCAGGAGAGGTCCTGCCTGAGGCTCCAGGAGTTATGGGGGGATGGAGGAACCACTCGGGATGTTGGTATGGCCCGGTTAGTCACAAACAAACTCACAGAATCACCAGGTTGGAAGAGATCTTCAAGATCATCGAGTCCAACTCAGCTCCAACACCTCAGCTAGATCATGGCACCGGTGCCACATCCAGTCTGCTTTAAAGACATCCAGGGATGGTGACTCCACACCTCCCCGGGCAGACTGTTCCAGTATGTTATCGCTCTTCCTGTGAAAAGCTTCTTCCTAATATCCAACCTGTGTTTCCCTTGAAAAAAAAAAAAACAAAACAAAACAAAAAACCCGAGTCTGAAAAAACCAAACCGAAACAAAACAAAAAAACACCAAAAAACCACCAAAAAAACCCAAAAAAAGACCCAAACAAACAAAAAAAAACTAAACAAAAAAAAAAAAAAAAAAAACCAAAAAAAACCCCAAAACAAACAACCAAAAAAAAACCTAATCAAAAAAGCCCAAAAAACAAAAAACAAACAAACAAAAAAAAACTAATCAAAAAACCCAAAAAAAACAAAAAAAAAAAAAACCAACCAAACAAAAAAAAAACCTAAACAAAAAAACAAAAAAGAAACCAAAAAAAAAGAACCACCCGAGCCCAAAAATCCGTTTAATATGGAGCTCCTCTCATCGAGGACGTATCAGATGTTCAACTGGCAAGAACAGACTCTTGAGCTGATCTTAGCCGAAAGGCCGAGCAGCCCTGGGGGGCTCAGGGCGCCTCCAGGAACGGGGTGGGACGTGCTTCCTCCCAGCACCCAGCTGCTCACCCCCAAGCTCAAAGCAGCGGGCGCTTCCATCTCCTTAAATCTGGAGAAGACAGGAGAAGGGTTTGGAGAGACCACAGCGTGGGGAGCTCCAGGAGGGGGTTTGGGTGGGCTCCAAGGGCTCACAGATCTGTCCCTGCAGAGAGCAGGCTGGAGAGGAACAGCGTGGCCGCCTTCCTGCTGCTGGTGAAGAACTTCCTGAAGAACCACGCCGTGAACCAGGAGAGCCTGGTGCAGTGCCACGGGCCGGCCATCATCGGGGCGCTGCTGCACAAGGTGGGGCAGGCTCCCCAAAAACCCGCCCCGTCCCCGCTGTCCCCAGAGGGACGCGGAGAGCCACGCTCGCACCGCCCAGCCGCGAGAGGAGAAAGAGGGAAGTTTATTTCGGGGTTTCAGTGGGGTTTGGATTTCGACCGGCCGTTGTGGGGACGGGGGTGACACCTCACTGACCCCGCTGGCCGGGCCAGAAGTCCATCAGCGCGTCCTTCCCCCAGGACAGGAACGCGCGGTTTGCAAAACGTCGCTCTTTACGTTGCGATGAGCGAGGAAACTAAAATCAGGGCGACGCCCCACGCTCCTCGATGTCCCCCAAAGGGGCTGGGAGTTGTCACCCTGTCCCCCTCCGTGGCAGGTCCCCGGCACGCTGCTGGACATGAGCACCCTGATGGCCTCGCAGCTGCTGATGGAGCAGGTGGGCTCCGAGGGCAGCGGGCTCCTGCTGCACCTGCTCCACCAGCACCTGCTCTTCGACTTCCGCGTCTGGAGCGGCAGCGACTTCGCCGTGCGCTTAGGTGGGAGATGGGAAACGCCCGGGAGCGTCCATCCCGGGCTGGAAAAGGCTCCCTGGGGCATCCTGAGAGCTTCCCCTTGGCCTGCAGGGCACGTCCAGTACCTGGCCAGCGTGGTCAAGGACCACAAGCAGCGCATCCGAAAGAAGTACGGGGTGCAGTTCGTCCTGGATTCCATCAGGACCTACTACGGGTGAGCTGGAGGGCGGGATCCTGGAGCTGTGGGGGATTCCATGCAGGAATCCGGGAGCTGTGGGGGATTCCATGCAGGAATCCTGGAGCTGTGGGTGATTCCATGCAGGAATCCGGGAGCTGTGGGGGATTCCATGCAGGAATCCGGGAGCCGTGGGGGATTCCATGCCGGAATCCTGGAGCTGTGGGGGATTCCATGTGGGGCTGGAATCCTGGAGCTGTGGGGGATTCCGTGTGGGGCTGGATCCTGGAGCTGTGGGGGATTCCATGTAGGAATCCTGGAGCTGTGGGGGATTCCATGTAGGAATCCTGGAGCTGTGGGGGATTCCATGCAGGAATCCTGGAGCTGTGGGGGATTCCATGTGGGGCTGGATCCTGGAGCTGTGGGGGATTCCCTGTGGGGCTGGATCCTGGAGCTGTGGGGGATTCCATGCAGGAATCCTGGAGCTGTGGGGGATTCCATGTAGGAATCCTGGAGCTGTGGGGAATTCCGTGTGGGGCTGGATCCTGGAGCTGTGGGGGATTCCATGCAGGAATCCTGGAGCTGTGGGGGATTCCATGTAGGAATCCTGGAGCTGTGGGGAATTCCATGCAGGAATCCTGGAGCTGCAGGTGATTCCATGCCAGAATCCCGGAATGCCGACGGGGTGGGCCTCCCCCCTGGGAGCTGTGGTGTGACTAAACCCCATTTCTTTGGGACAATATCCCTCCTTCCAGAGTGTGGGATCACTTTGGGACCTTCCACGTCCCACCCCTGCTCTCCCAAATCCAGCCCCGGCCGCCACCAGGAGCATGGTGGCTCCTGCCACCAGCAGACCCAGGGGCAGGAGATCCCTGGAGCTCCTCAGGCTTCGCCTTGGGATTTGGGATGATGCTGCCCATGCCTGGTGGGTGACAAGGGACACGTCCCCACGAGTGTCCGTCCCTCAGCACCTCCAGGGAGAAGACCGCGGCCGCCGACGACGTCAGGACGGTGCAGACGTCCCTTTTCAGCCTGGTGAAGGATTTCTTCTGCAGGAGCTTCTGCGGGGAGGAGATGCAGAGCCTCCTGAACTACCTGGCCGCGGCCCAGGACGAGCAGCAGGTGTGTCGCCGCCCACGCTGAGGTCCCCCAAACCCCAAGCGCGGCTTGGGGACAAGCCACCGAGGTCTGGCGGGGCGGAGCGGACAACCCTGCCCGTGTCCTGCAGGTGTGCGGGGCGCTGGAGGTGCTCCACAGCCTGCTGAAGGGTTCCCCAGCCCAGGAGCAGCTCTTCGCCGTCCTCTTCGAGCCGGGCCACGTGGAGCTGCTCTTCTCCCTGCTGGTGCAGAAGAAGTTCTCGGACGAAGTGCGGGAAAGGGTCTTCAAGGTAGGGCGGGACGCCGGCGACCCCGTTGGGCTGTCCCCAGCAGGGAGGTGACGGCCAGGTGATCTCCTCTGGTTGTCTCCCCAGGTCCTCTACAAGATGCTCAAGTACGAGAAGGTGCCCGAGCGCAGCAAGAGCCGCCTGAAGCTGAAGGACATCGGGTACCACGGGCTCGTCTCCCACCTCGGCGACGTCCCCGGCTCCGTGCTGCTCTTCCGCTGCCTCTGCGAGCAGGTCCTGGGGGCAGGTAAAGAAACCGGGC
This sequence comes from Chamaea fasciata, assembly GCF_029207755.1. Taxonomy (NCBI): domain Eukaryota; kingdom Metazoa; phylum Chordata; class Aves; order Passeriformes; family Sylviidae; genus Chamaea; species Chamaea fasciata. The sequence continues at coordinate 152,159,675 of NW_027094086.1, forward strand.
CACCGTGCCACCAAGGGGAAACCAGGTCACCATCCCAGCAAGGGGAAACCAGGCCACCATCCCACCAAGGGGAAACCAGGTCACCATCCCAGCAAGGGGAAACCAGGTCACCATCCCACCAAGGGGAAACCAGGTCACCATCCCAGCAAGGGGAAACCAGGTCACCATCCCACCAAGGGGAAACCAGGTCACCATCCCACCAAGGGGAAACCAGGCCGCCATCCCACCAAGGGGAAACCAGGTCACCATCCCACCAAGGGGAAACCAGGTCACCATCCCACCAAGGGGAAACCAGGTCACCATCCTACCAAGGGGAAACCAGGTCACCATCCCACCAAGGGGAAACCACGTCACCATCCCACCAAGGGGAAACCAGGTCACCATCCCACCAAGAAACCAGGCCACCATCCCACCAAGGGGAAACCAGGTCACCATCCCACCAAGGGGAAACCAGGCCACCATCCCAAAAATGTGCCAAAGAAACCAGGTCACCATCCCAACAGTGGGCCAAAGAAACCAGGCCACCATCCCACCAAGAAACCAGGTCACCATCCCAACCCTGTGCCAAAGAAACCAGGCCACCATCCAACCATGTGCCATAAAAACCAGGCCACCATCCCACCAAGAAACCAGGCCACCATCCCAGCCCAGCCATGGCATCAGTGCCGGTGGTTTCCCACCAGGCTCAGCTGGGCTGGGTCTCTGGTGGCTTTTGGGGACAGCAGGAGTGTCCCCACCACGGCGCTGACCCTCCTTGTCCACAGACCCTCCCAACTACAAGGACCTGGTGGCCGTGGTGTCCCTGTCCCACCGGGCTGAGCTGAGCATCCGACTGGACATCTGCCGCAAGGTGAGCGGGGAGGTGACAGAGGGGACGCGACGGGAGGTGACAGAGGGACCACAACAGGTGGTGACAGAGGTGTCACCCCGGGGCTGAGCTCCTCGGACACCCAGCCATGACCAAAAGCGGTGGCCGTGGGGGTGGTGGTGACACGGATCTGGCGGCATGGAAATGGTGCAGCTCCAGCCTCACCCCGTGGTGGTTTTGGAGGATCTGGGGTGCTCCTGCTCCTGGGATGGGTCTGTCCATCAGGAGCTGGGGCAGCAGCATCCAATGTCCTTTCTCCCCCTTTCTCCTCCTTCCTCCTTCTTTTCCTTCTCCTCCTCCTCCTCCTCCTCCTTCCTCCTTCTGCTTCCTCCTTCTCCTCCTTTTCCTTTATCTTCTCCTCCTCCTTCTTCTCCTTCTCCTTCTCCTCCTTTTCCTCCTCCTTCTTCTCCTTCTCCTTCTCCTTCTCCTTCTCCTTCTCCTTCTCCTTCTCCTTCTCCTTCTCCTTCTCCTTCTCCTTCTCCTTCTCCTTCTCCTTCTCCTTCTCCTTCTCCTTCTCCTTCTCCTTCTCCTTCTCCTTCTCCTTCTCCTTCTCCTTCTCCTTCTCCTTCTCCTTCTCCTTCTCCTTCTTCTCCTTCTCCTTCTCCTCCTCCTCCTCCTCCTCCTCCTTCTTCTTCTCCACCTCCTCCTCCTCCTCCTCCTGCAGCTCTTCCACCTGATCTACGCCCAGCAGGACCTGGTGAAGGCGCTGGCCAGGCTGCCGGGCTGGCAGGACACGCTCACCAAGCTCTACGTGAAGGAATCCCGCGAGTGCCGCCAGCGCAGCCCGAGCCCCGCGGGCTGCCCGGACCCGCCGCCCTCGGGCGGGGACGGCACGAGCCCGCCGCCCTCCGACCTCCAGGAGCTCGACGTCTTCCTCCCGCTGGGCTACGAGGCCTCGGACCAGGAGCTCTCCGAGGGCTTCTCCGACCACTCCGCCTCTCCGAGTGGCCGCGCCAGGTCCTTCCGCTGCTACAACTCCAAGTCCTTCGACTCCTCGGACCGCGCCAGCCGCTCGTCCTCCAACCCCGGGGACGGTCCGCCCTTCGACGGCGTCTACCACCCGCTGTCCCCCTTCTCCACCTCGCCCTTCGAGCTGGGGCTGGAGCTGGCCAGCACCAGCTCGGCGGCCACGGCGGAGAGCGGCGCCCAGAGCCCGGCCAGCGGCCCCGGCACGCCGTCCCCCCTGGAGAGCTTCAAGCCCTTCCCGGGAATGCGAGCCCGCAAGAGCTCCAGCCTGTCCAACGTCCTGGACGAGAGCAGCTACCAGGACGTGCTGCCCAGCGACAACGTGTCCAACACCAGCAACCCCCAGGTGAGCCCCCCGAACGCTCGTCCCCACCACGCCGGGACACCCCAGTCCGGTCTGGCGGTGAAGGTGGCACGACCTTCCTGGCTTGGAGAGGCTTTTGTAGGACACCTGGGTAGACGGAGGCACAGGCACTCCCGGGCACAGTGCTCAGCTCTTCGGTGCGCTCTCAAATGCAGAGTGATCAGCTCCTTGTGCACCCTTGGGTGCAGAGTGATCAGCTTTTAGGCGCGCTCTTAGGTGCAGAGTTGTTCTGAATGACCAAGAGCCAGTCCAAAATCCAAAGATTCATTTAGCAGCTTCCGAAGTCAATTTCGGAACGCCACCATAAATCAGGACGACGTCGATCGAATGCTGGGTGGACGGATGGAACAGCGGCAGAGGTGCCTTCCAATCTCGCCCGCTAATGCTGGGTCTCAGTGCAGGGTTTTTATTCCTTTCTTCTGCCCGGAGGCAATGTCCATTGAAAAGTCGGAATATTCGCGTACTCTTTTTCTTTCCAAGTGAGGTTTGGGAAGGATTTCCCGATGGATTGAAAGGACGTTCCAAAAGTCCTTCCACATCTTCTCTTCGGGGCACTTGATCTCCCGGATCCTCCACCATGATTGATAGCAGATTTTTGAGTAGCCGTGAAGCGTTTCCAAGCTAGCTTCACCGTTCCCGTTGCAAATTCTGTGGTTTTCACAGCTGGACGATGGACTTGGGAACGCTGGAGACAGCACTTGATTTACTTCAGGGAATCCAAGCTTTAGTTGCAACGTATAACTTTTCCACGTACAATATTTTGTACGCGAATTTATCCACTGCATCCATTACAGAGCGGTCAGCTCTTCGTGCACCCTCAGGGGCGGAGTCATCTGCGACTTGGTGTCGCACTTTGGGACACAGAAGGGTGTGGGGCGGGCAGCAGGGAGGTCAGCGGGAAAATCCCGAGTTTAATTTTCCGACTCCGTCTGATACAACAATCCTTTCAGAAGGCACAAGATCGGCTGCGCGGGTTGCCACCTCTTTGACCTCGTGGGTGAAGACCACCGCCAGCCACCTTTCTCCTCCCGGAGAAGGAAATACGTAAACAGAGAGATAAATCCTAGAAATGCGCGTTGTTCTCTTGAAGCTGCGGCGAGAACAAAACGCAAACACCGCAAAGCAGGCAGAGTCAGCTTGGTGCGCTCTCAGGAGCAGTGATTTGCTCTTTGGCCGTGTCATTCAGTTCAGGACAGCTCGCAGAACGACAGGGGAACTCAGATTTCCTCAGAGGGCTCATAGCGAAGTTTGTTGAAAGGTTCTTTTATGCAGCGTTTGGGTGCAATGAGTAGGACTGGTCCCTTAGGGCACCACCTTTTTGGAAACATCCCTACCGCTAAACAGGTTGGGAAAACACCGGGTGTCAGGAGGAGGAGATCTATCTACGGGGATTGTGAGTAGGGATTGTTTTGGGTTCCTCCTCTCAATTTCCCAGGCCAGCTTTTCTCACGGGCTTCACGTCGCTGCCTTGATTTATTTTCTATTTCTGAGATCTGTTTTCTGAGCGCTGTCAATTCCCACATGGCTGCCCGGGCAGCAGAGCTGCGTTTTCCACCCCGGGAGATGCAGGAGTAAAATCAGCCAGCCGCGGCCTTTCCAATCTCCAGGAAACATTCTTTGTTCCACGAGGTCCGGAGGAAAAAAGAACCCAATGGTTCCAACATCCAACATCTTCTTTTTTTTTTTTCCCTAAAACCTTTCACTGAGGTGAAAACACAACCAAACCCCACTTCTTTCCTAAGAAAAAAAGATTTTCCAACGTCTTTTTTTCCTTAAAACCTTTCACCGAGCGTGAACACATAACCAAACCCAATTCTTTAGTAACAACAAATACTCCTCCAACATCTTCTTTTTTTCCTTAAAATCTCTCACCAGTTGTGAAAATGTACCCAAACCCCACTTCACTCCTGAGGAAAAAAACACTTCCAGCTCTTCTTATTCTAAAAATCCCTCACCAAGCGTGAAAACATAACAGAACCCAGTTCTTTACTGAGGAAAAAGATTGTCCAACATCTTTTTTTCCTTAAAATCTCTCACCAAGCGTGAAAACGTAACCAAACCCCACTTCTTTCCTGAGGAAAAAAACACTTCCAGCTCTTTTTATTCTAAAAATCATTCACCAAGCGTGAAAACGTAACCAAACCCAGTTCTTTCCTAAGGAAAAAAACACTTCCAGCTCTTCTTATTCTAAAAATCTCTCACCAAGCGTGAAAACGTAACCAAACCCAGTTCTTTACTGAGGAAAAAGATTTTCCAACATCTTTTTTTCCTTAAAATCTCTCACCAAGCGTGAAAACGTAACCGAACCCAGTTCTTTACTAAGAAAAAACCCACTTCCGACTCTTCTTATTCTAAAAATCGTTCACCAAGCGTGAAAACATAACCAAACCCAATTCTTTACTGAGGGAAAAAAAACCTCCTCCGACATCTTTTTTTTTCCCCCTTAACACCGCTCACCGAGCGCGAAAACATCAAACCGTCAGGCCAACGACGAGACCCCGTAGGACGTCATTAAAAAGGGGAACAACCCCGTCCCTCCAGGGACCGAAAGTTCTCATTTTTCCTCTCCCCTCCCGCCCCGCCGGGCAGCAAACCCCCGAGGAGGAGCTGTGCAACCTGCTGACCAACATCGTGTTCTGGGTGACGTGGCGGGGCGTGGAGGGCTGGGACGAGGCGGCCTGGCGGGAGCGCGGCCAGGTGTTCTCGGCGCTGACGCAGCTGGGCGCGGCCCGGCACCTCGTGCGGCCGCCCGACGAGATCAAGCGCACGTGAGAGAGACCTGCCCGGTGTCCCGGGGGGCGGGGGGATCCCTCGGGAAGGGACACCTAGGGGTGGATTCCCCAGGGAAGGGGGGTGGATCCCTTGGGAAGGGCACCCAGGGGTAGATCCCTGGGGTGGGCAGATCCCCTGGGGTGGGTGGATCCCCGGGAGTGGGTGGATCCCCAGGGGCGGATCCCCAGGGCCAGATCCCCGGGGGTGGGCAGATCCCCAGGGGCAGGGCACCCAGGGGTGGATCCCCAGGGCTGAATCCCCAGGGGCGGATCCCCAGGGGTGGGTGGATCCCCAGGGGTAGACGGATCCCCAGGAGTGGGCGGATCCCCAGGGGTGGGTGGATCTCCAGGGCTGGATCCCCAGGGCGGATCCCCAGGGGTGGGTGGATCCCCAGGGGCAGGGCACCCAGGGGTGGGTGGATCCCCAGGGTGGATCCCCAGGGGTGGGTGGATCCCCAGGGGTAGACGGATCCCCAGGGGTGGGCGGATCCCCAGGGGTGGGCGGATCCCCAGGGGTGGGCGGATCCCCAGGGCTGGATCCCCAGGTGCGGGCGGATCCCCGGGGTGGATCCCAGGCCAGGACACCCCAGGACGTCCCGGCCGTCCCGCAGCCTGCTGGAGCTGATGCTGGAGTCGGCGCTGAGCGACCTGCGGGAGCCGGGCCCCGCCGCCCCGCCCGGGCTCACCCACAACGCCCTGAGGCTGCTGAGGCTGCTCCAGGATTTCCTCTTCTCCGAGGGCCACAGCAACCGGGCCCTCTGGAGCGAGAAGGTGCGTCCTGATCCCAAAGCCCGGCTCTGCTGATCCCTCCCCGGCCCTAAAGCCAGCCCCGGCCGCGGGGCGTGGACGTCACCTCGGGTTGGTTCCGAAATTGAAATCGAAGCTTGGTGCTGACCCTGGGAGATACCTGCAGGCTCAGTCCTGGGTTTAGATCAAAGCCTGATCCTAATTTTAGGAAATAACCTGTTTGTAATCGGAAATCGAGCCCCAGTCTTAATCCTTAAACCTTAATCCTAAACTTTGACCTCAAAGCCTTACCATAAGTGCAGCCCTTCGTCCTCTGAACCCCGAGCTTAAACCCGAAGGTTAACTCCTAGACTCAGTTTAACTGTACGTCCTAAATCACCGTCCTGAACCTTAACCCCACACCTTTGTCATAAAGCCCAACCCTCAACCCTTAACCCTAAACCCCAACCTTAACTCCCAGCCGTGACCTCAGTGTACTCCCTGCATCCTAATCCTCACCCTTTGTCCTAAAGCTCAGCCCTTTATCCAGCCCCAATCCTCACCCCCTGACCAGAATTCCTGAGCCCCGACCTCATGCCACACCCGGACTAGTTTGTCACGAGTTGGGCTCTACCCAACTGATCCTAAACCCAAACCCGAATCCCAGGAGATCTGGGGTCAATCCAAGGGTCAATCCCAGGAGATCTGGGTCAATCCCAGGAGATCTGGGGTCAATCCAAGGGTCAATCCCAGGAGATCTGGGTCAATCCCAGGGGATCTGGGGTCAATCCAAGGGTCAATCCCAGGAGGGCTGGGCTCAATCCCAGGATATCTGGGGTCAATCCCAGGAGGGCTGGGCTCAATCCCAGGATATCTGGGGTCAATCTCAGGAGATCTGGGTCAATCCCAGGAGATCTGGGTCAATCCCAGGGTCAATCCCAGGAGCTCTGGGCTCAATCCCAGGGTCAATCCCAGGAGCTCTGGGTTCAATCCCAGGAGCTCTGGGGTCAATCCCAGGAGGGTTGGGGTCAATCCCAGGAGCTCTGGGTCAATCCCAGGAGCTCTGGGCTCAATCCCAGGAGCTCTGGGCTCAATCTCAGGAGGGCTGGGGTCAATCCCAGGGTCAATCCCAGGAGCTCTGGGTCAATCCCGGGAGCTCTGGGTCAATCCCAGGGTCAATCCCAGGAGATCTGGGTCAATCCCAGGAGGGCTGGGGTCAATCCCAGGGTCAATCCCAGGAGCTCTGGGTTCAATCCCAGGAGCTCTGGGCTCAGTCCCAGGAGATCCGGGCGATGGGGCTGGAGCTGGTGGCTCACCCGGGGCGGGGTTCCTGCTCACGTCGTCCCCCCTCCCTCTCCCAGATCTACGAGGGGCTCAGCAGCCTGCTGGACAAGCTGGGCGCGTGGCACCACCTGGCCGACGGCGCCGCGGACCTGAAGGAGATGGCGCAGACGGGGCTGCGGGTGCTCCTGGGCTACGTCCTGCTGCAGGACCCCCAGGTGGGCCACCCCTCCCTCCACGGGCACCGTGGCGACACCGCAACGACCCCGCCTGACCTGTCCCCGCGCCGTGCCCCCGCAGCTGCACTCGCCGGCCTACGTGAAGCTGCACGGCCTGCTGCAGACCACGCCGGCCCCGGGGAGGGAGCTGGCCTGTTACCTGCTGGGCAAGCTGGAGACGCCCCTGAGGAGGTCCCTGGAGGCCAGGTCGGAGGTCTTCTCCTGGCTGGTGCCCGTCGTGCGCACGCTGATGGATCGGTGCTACGGGAGCCTGCGGCTGCAGCGGCTCCTGCCCTCGCTGCCCCCCACCAACGGCAGCCCCAGCTTCTACGAGGACTTCCAGATCTTCTGCGCCACCCCCGAGTGGAGGGGCTTCATCGAGAAGCACGTGGGTGCCACGGGGTTGGGGAACAGATGGGTGATGGACACGAGAAAACCGCAGGACACTCACTGGTCAGGTTGTGGGATGGGAAAGGAAGAAGGCGGTTTATTTGGGGTTAGGGGTTCAAAAACCACACTCACCGGGAAGGGAGGGAGGGAGGAAAAGAAGGAAGGGAGGAAGGGAGGAAGGGAGGAAGGGAGGAAGGAAGGAAGGAAGGAAGGAAGGAAGGAAGGAAGGAAGGAAGGAAGGAAGGAAGGAAGGAAGGAAGGAAGGAAGGAAGGAAGGAAGGAAGGAAAGAGTTATTCGGGTTTAGGAGTTTATTTTGGGTTTGGAGTGGAGGGGCTTCATCGAGAAGCACGTGGGTGCCATGGGGTTGGGGATCAGCTGGGGGACGGGTGGTTGTCACTAGACGGACACAAAAAAACCATCAGGACACTCACCCGTGAGGCTGTGAGATGAGAAGGAAAGAAGGCAGTTTACGTGGGGTTTGGGGTTTCAGTAGGGTTTGGACTTTGAGCAGCGATTGGGGAACGAGGTTAACACCTCTCTGACCCCACTGGTCAAACCCCAAGTCCGGCAATTTGTCCTTCCCCCCGGAAAGGAACGTATCACATACCAAACATCAGTGTTCACGTTCCAAGCCTGCGAACGCCGGCGCAGAAACATAAAAACATCAGCGAAATCGGGGCGACGGGCGACCACCCATCCCGTCACCCTGGGGCCCCCTCTCCGCGCAGGTGCAGCCCACCATGGCCCAGTTTGAGATGGACACGTTCGCCAGGAGCCACGACCTGATGTCCAACTTCTGGAACGCCTGCTACGATGCCATGATGAGCAGCGCCCAGCGCCGCGAGCAGGAGAAGGCGGCCAGCCGCAAGTTGTTCCAGGTGTCGCCTGCCCCTGGTCCCCGGGGCGTCACCCCGGGGGCTGCTCCTTGTCCTGGGGACGCTGTCCTCACCCCTGGGTGCTCCTCAGCCTGGGGACAGGCTCCTCACCCCCAGGATGTCATCCAGGGGTGTGCTCCTTGTCCTGGGGACACTGTCCTCACCCCTGGGTGCTCCTCAGCCTGGGGATGTGCTCCTCACCCCCAGGATGTCATCCAGGGGATGTGCTCCTTGTCCTGGAGATGCTGTCCTCTCCCCTGGGTGCTCCTCAGCCTGGGGATGTGCTCCTCACCCCCAGGATGTCATCCAGGGGATGTGCTCCTTGTCCTGGGGACACTGTCCTCACCCCTGGGTGCTCCTCAGCCTGGGGATGTGCTCCTCACCCCAAGGATGTCATCCAGGGGATGTGCTCCTTGTCCTGGGGACACTGTCCTCACCCCGGGTGCTCCTCAGCCTGGGGACAGGCTCCTCACCCCCAGGATGTCATCCAGGGGATGTGCTCCTTGTCCTGGGGACGCTGTCCTCACCCCTGGGTGCTCCTCAGCCTGGGGATGTGCTCCTCACCCCCAGGATGTCATCCAGGGGTGTGCTCCTTGTCCTGGAGATGCTGTCCTCTCCCCTGGGTGCTCCTCAGCCTGGGGATGTGCTCCTCACCCCCAGGATGTCATCCAGGGGTGTGCTCCTTATCCTGGGGACGTGTTCTTCACCCCAGGGATGTCACTCGGTGTTCTCCTCAGCCTGGGGACATGCTCCTCACCCCAAAGAAGTCATGCAGGGAATATTCTCCTCACTCTGGGGATGTCATTCTCGGAATGTGCTCCTCTCCCTGGGGTATTAATCCTGGGGTCGTGGTCTTCACCCCAGGGATGCCATCCTGGGGGTGACATTGCCTTCAGGAAGTGCTCCTCCTCCTGGGGACATTGTCCTGGGGACATGCTCCTCCTGGGGACATTGTCCTGGGGACATTCTCCTCCTCCTGGGGACGTTCTCCTCCTCCTGGGGACATTGTCCTGGAGACGTGCTCCTCTTCCTGGGGACATTGTCCTGGCGATGGGCTCCTCGTCCTGGGGACATTGTCCTGGGGATGGGCTCCTCCTCCTGGGGACACTGTCCTGGGGACGTTCTCCTCCACCTGGGGACATTGTCCTGCCTGGGGACACTGTCCTGGGGACATGCTCCTCGTCCTGGGGACATTGTCCTGGGGACGTTCTCCTCCTCCTGGGGACATTGTCCTGGGGACGTGCTCCTCCTCCTGGGGACATTGTCCTGGGGATGTGCTCCTCCTCCTGGGGACACTGTCCTGGGGACGTTCTCCTCCTCCTGGGGACATTGACCTGGGGATGTGCTCCTCATCCTGGGGACATTGTCCTGCCTGGGGACATTGTCCTGGGGACGTGCTCCTCCTCCTGGGGACATTGTCCTGGGGATGTGCTCCTCCTCCTGGGGACATTGTCCTGGCGATGGGCTCCTCATCCCAACCACATCATGCTGGGGACGCTCTCTTTACCCCGAGGACGTCCCCAGGCCCGGCCAGCCCCGCTGTCCCTTCACCGTGGTGTCCCCCGGGGCAGGAGCTGGTGCTGGAGCCGGTGGCCAAGCGCAGCAAGGCGGAGAACGCCCGGCACGCCAACGTGCTCAAGCAGGCCAACAACCACCACGGCACCGTGCTCAAGCAGTGGAGGTCCCTGTGCCGCCTGCTCACCTCCCCCCGCTCCGCCTGGGCCGACAGGTGGGTCCCCCAGCCCGTCCCCGGGGGTGGGTGGCACAGGTGGGGGTCCCCAGGTGGCCTGACCCCCGGGGTGTCCCCCAGGAACCCCCCGGAGGTGCGCTGGAAGCTGTCGAGCGCCGAGACCTACTCCCGCATGAGGCTGAAGCTGGTGCCCAACCTCAACTTCGACCAGCACCTGGAGGCCAGCGCCCTGAGGGACAATCTGGGTGAGCTGGTGGCACTGGGACACCTGTGGGTCACCCCTGTGCCCCGGGGAAGGGTGTCACCGCTGGGAGGTGAGTTTGGGGGCCCCGCAGAGGAGCTGCCCCCCACAGCTCAGGGCAGGGTGGTGGTGGGTGACCCTCCCTCCTCCTTTCAGGAGCTGACCACCTGCAGAACCCCACCGAGTCCCTCCCGCTCGCCATGGCCAAGGAGGCCAAGGTCAGCGAGCTGGAGGACGACCAGCTGGCCGAGGAGGACCTGCCCGTGCTGGACAACCAGTGAGTGACCCCGCCGCCAGCGGGCTCGGCCGGGCTGGGCCGTTGTCACCAGAGTGTCCTCACCCCGCCGTGTCCCCCCTCCACCAGGGCCGAGCCCAAGGAGCAGAGCCAGCGGGAGAAGCTGGTGGTGTCGGAGGACTGCGAGCTGATCACCACGGTGGCCGTGGTGCCGGGGCGCCTGGAGGTGACGACCCAGCACGTCTACTTCTACGACGGCAGCGGCGAGAAGGAGGAGACGGAGGGAGGTAACGGAGGAACCCCTGCCCAGCCCCGTCCCAGCCTCGGGAGTGGCGGGATGGTGACACTTGGGGGACTCTCTGTGTCATCCCCCCCCCCCGCCCGCGGCAGGGATCGGCTACGACTTCAAGCGCCCCTTGTCGCACCTGCGCGAGGTCCACCTGCGCCGCTACAACCTGCGCCGCTCCGCCCTCGAGCTCTTCTTCATCGACCAGGCCAACTACTTCCTCAACTTCAGGAAGAAGGTGGGACAAGGCACCCCCTCACCCCCTCCCAGATCGCTGCCAGGCCCGCGGCTCTGCCCGAGCCCCACGTTCCGTCTGTCTGTCGCCTCCAGGTGAGGAACAAGGTGTATTCCTCCATCCTGGGCCTGAGGCCACCCAACCAGACTTATTTTGGGAGCCGATCCCCCCAGGAGCTGCTCAAAGCCTCCGGGCTCACACAGGTAGCGGAGCAATCCCACGTGTCCCCTTCCCTGATGGGAAAGGGGAGGGTGACAGCGTGGGGTGGGGATGGACGTGGACACGGACACAGGATGGACGACGGCTGTTGGGAGTGGCCGTGGGACCAGGGGTGGACATGGATATGGACACAGGATGGACGACGGCTGTTGGGAGTGGCCGTGGGACCAGGGGTGGACGTGGACATGGACACAGGATGGACAGCGGCTGTTGGGAGTGGCCGTGGGACCAGGGATGGACATGGATATGGACACAGACACAGGATGGACAGCGGCTGTTGGGAGTGGCCGTGGGACCAGGGGTGGATGTGGGCATGGACACAGGATGGACGACGGCTGTTGGGAGTGGCCGTGGGACCAGGGGTGGATGTGGACATGGACACAGGATGGACGACGGCTGTTGGGAGTGGCCATGGGACCAGGGGTGGATGTGGACATGGACACAGGATGGACGACGGCTGTTGGGAGTGGCCGTGGGACCAGGGGTGGCAATGGGGCGAGGACAATCATGGGACGAAGGACAACCGTGGGACATGGGGTGGTCTGAGAGCAGGGATGGCTGTGGAGCAGGGATCTATGGGGTGGGGGTGGCCACTGGACCAGAGGTGAGTGTAGAACCAGGGATGACCGTGGGGTGGACACGGCCACAGTTCTGGGGACAACCATGGGACCAATGATGGCCAAAGGACGGGGACAACTTTGGAAGCAGAGGTGGCCAAGTGACGGGCCCTGCCCTGTGCTGGGGGGTGTCTGCCCTGTGTCCCCCTGCCCCAAATCCCGTCTCCTCCCTCTCCTTGCCCTCCAGAAATGGGTCCTGCGGGAGATCTCCAACTTCGAGTACCTGATGCAGCTGAACACCATCGCGGGCCGCACCTACAACGACCTGTCCCAGTACCCCGTGGTGAGCCCCGGTGTCCCCGGCCGTGCTGTCCCCACGGTGACCCCGCTGTCCCCTCCAACCGCCTCACCCACCTCCCGTCCCCCACCCAGTTCCCCTGGATCCTGCGGGATTACGTCTCGGAGACGCTGGACCTCACCAACCCGGCCGTCTTCCGGGACCTGTCCAAGCCCATCGGGGTGGCCAACGAGCGGCACGCCCGCGACGTCAAGGAGAAGTGAGCGTCCCGCCAACCGAGGGGCGGGGAAGGGGGGACACTGGGAGCGCCCGGCCGGCTCCTGCTGGACCCTCCCCCCAATCCCACCTGGCCTGCAGGTTCGAGAGCTTCGAGGACCCCACGGGCACGGTGGACAAGTTCCACTACGGCACCCACTACTCCAACGCCGCCGGGGTCATGCACTACCTGATCCGCACCGAGCCCTTCACCACGCTGCACATCCAGCTGCAGAGCGGCAGGTGGGCGCACCTGGCCGGGTGGGGTCCTCCTGCAGAGGGGGACGCCGCGGGCACAGCCAGGCTCCAGCCAGGTGGGCCGTGCCTCCCCTCAGGTTCGACTGCTCGGACCGGCAGTTCCACTCGGTGCCGGCGGCGTGGCAAGCCCGCATGGAGAACCCGGTGGACGTCAAGGAGCTCATCCCGGAGTTCTTCTACTTCCCCGAGTTCCTGGAGAACCAGAACGGTGAGGGACGGCGAGGTCACCGCCGGGGGAGCGCAGGGAGGGGTGGTGGCCTGTGCCCTTCATCGCCCTCGTCCCGCCCGCAGGCTTTGACCTGGGCTGCCTGCAGCTCTCCAACGAGAAGGTCGGGGACGTGGTGCTGCCGCGGTGGGCGCGCTCCCGCGAGGATTTCATCCAGCAGCACCGCAGGGCCCTGGTGAGAGGGGGAGCCCCCTCGTGCCTGGGTGGGGGCTCCTGGGGCCCTTCCCAGCCCGCCCTGACGGCCCGTCCTCCTCGCTCAGGAGTCGGAGCACGTCTCTGCCCACCTCCACGAGTGGATCGACCTCATTTTTGGGTACAAGCAGCGCGGGCCGGCCGCCGTGGAGGCCCTCAACGTCTTCTACTACTGCACCTACGAGGGTGAGGCGTGGGGGGCACAGGGATGGGGGGGGACACCCACCAGGGCCGCGAGCGTGACCGTCCCCGCCCGCAGGGGCCGTGGACCTGGACGCCATCACGGACGAGACGCAGCGCAAGGCTCTGGAGGGCATCATCAGCAACTTCGGGCAGACGCCGTGCCAGCTGCTCAAGGTAGCACACAGAGCCAACCCCGCCAAAACCGGCCCGTTTTTGGGGCGTCCCCACGTTCTGATGGGGGCTCTGTCCCCGCCCCAGGAGCCCCACCCCGCCCGGCTGTCGGCGGAGAGCGCTGCCCGCAGGCTGGCCCAGCTGGACACGCGCTCCCCCAACGTCTTCGAGAACCTGGGCCAGCTCAAGTCCTTCTTCGTGGAGGTGAGGACAACCCTCCCCTCCCCACCCCGGGGGTCTCCGGGAGGGGTTGGGGTGGCCAGGAGGGTGCCCAGCGGCTGCCGTGTCCCCGCAGGGCATCAGCGACGGGGTGGCCCTGGTGCAGGCCGTGGTCCCCAAGAACCAGGCCCGTTCCTTCATCACTCAGGGATCCCCCGATGTCCTGGTGAGCGCGGGGAAACTGAGGCACGGGGAGCCGGGGGGGAGCGGGTGTCCCGGGATCAAGCCTGGGAGGAGCCCGGCGGTGAGAGCGGTGTCACCTGCCCGTCCCCCTCTGCCCAGGTCACCGTGAGCGCCAACGGCCTGTTGGGGACCCACAGCTGGCTGCCCTACGACAAGAACATCTCCAACTACTTCAGCTTCACCAAAGACCCCACGGTCGCCAGCGCCAAGTGAGTCACCCGGGGCACGGGGTGTCCCCTCAGGGACGGTCCCTGGAGGTGCCACCCAAGCCACCAGCGCCGCCCCACGTCCCTCCCGGCAGGACCCAGCGGTTCCTGCAGGGCCCCTTCGCCCCCGGCGCCGACCTGAGCTCGCGCACGCTGGCCGTGTCCCCCGACGGGAGGCTGCTCTTCAGCGGGGGACACTGGGACAACAGCCTCCGTGTCACCTCCCTGGCCAAGGGCAAGGTCGTGGGGCACATCACCCGGCACATAGGTACGTCCCCCTCCCACGGGGATGATGATGATGATGATGGTGATGTGGTGATGGCCTGGTGGGGTTGTAGGGCCGTGGCGGGAGGCAGGTGACACTATGAGGGGACGTCTCCCAGTGCCTCCGTGTCATGGGGACAATCCAGGTCCCAACCTCAGAGGTGGAGCGGGGCGAGGAGCAGCAGCAGCGTCCGCACCCCGAAATGCAGCTTGGAATGGGATTGGCGGCAATTCCACGTCCAGAAACTCCGTCCCACGGGGTCAGGGTGCCGAGCGTGGTGGGGAGGGGACCGGCGCCTCACGGTGTCCCTCTGGCTGTCGCAGATGTTGTCACCTGCCTGTCCCTCGACCTCTGCGGCATCTACCTCATTTCTGGCTCGCGGGACACCACCTGCATGGTGTGGCAGGTCCTACAGCAGGTGAGGGCTGGAGGAGCCAGGGGGAGCTCGTGGTGAGGTGCCGCCAGCATGTCACTGATGTCCCCGTGTCCCCGACGCCAGGGTGGCTTTTCCAGCGGCTTGGCTCCCAAACCCGTCCAGGTGCTGTACGGCCACGACGCCGAGGTGACGTGCGTGGCCATCAGCACCGAGCTGGACATGGCCGTGTCCGGCTCCAAGGTGAGCTGAGCGACACCCTGGGGTGGCCGTGGGGGACGGGCAGTGCCACCACCGCGGTCACCCCGTGTCCCCTTTTCCCTCCCCCTCCCCGCCAGGACGGCACCATCATCACCCACACCGTGCGCCGGGGCCTCTTCATCCGCTCCCTGCGGCCGCCCGGCGACAGCTGTCCCCCCGCCCTGCTGTGCCACCTGGCCGTGGGGCCCGAGGGACAGGTGGTGGCCCAAACCGCCGTGGGACAGCCCTCCTGCTCCAAGGTACGTCCAGGTGTCCCCGTTGTCCCCTCCCGGCCACCAGCACCACCGCCACAGTCCCCCTGTGCTCCCTCCAGGAGAGGTTCGCGCTGCACCTGTACTCGGTGAACGGGAAGCTCCTGTCCTCCGTCCCGCTGGACCGGGAGGTGACAGCCATGTGCCTGACCGAGGACTTCGTGGTGCTGGGGACATCCGAGTGCGGGCTGGAGATCCGTGAGCTCCAGAGGTGAGGGGGGGCTGGGCCCTGTCCCGTCCCCACCGCGCCCTCAGGGTGTCCCATGGGTGTCCCACGCCGTGGTGTCCAATGCCATGGTGGCCCATGGGTGTCCCAATGTCATGGTGTCCCCCATGCCACGGTGTCCCAATGCCACGGTGGCCCATGGGTGTCCCAATGTCATGGTGTCCCCCATGCCACGGTGTCCCAATGCCACAGTGTCTCCCATGCCGTGGTGTCCAAGGCCATGGTGTTCCGTGGTGTCCCAATGCCACAGTGTCCCATGCCGTGGTGTCCAATATCATGGTGTCCCCCATACAGTGGTGTCCAATGCCACGGTGTCCCAGTGCCATGGTGTCCCAATGTCATGATGTCCCAATGCCATGGTGTCCCAATGCCACAGTGTCCCATGCCGTGGTGTCCCATGGTGTCCCAATGTCATGATGTCCCAAT
Source organism: Chamaea fasciata (assembly GCF_029207755.1). Classification (NCBI taxonomy): domain Eukaryota; kingdom Metazoa; phylum Chordata; class Aves; order Passeriformes; family Sylviidae; genus Chamaea; species Chamaea fasciata. The sequence goes on from NW_027094086.1 coordinate 152,175,591, forward strand.
GCCATGGTGTCCAATGCCATGGTGTCCCAGTGCCATGGTGTCCCAATGTCATGATGTCCCAATGCCATGGTGTCCAATGCCACGGTGTCCCATGCCGTGGTGTCCCATGATATCCCATGCCACAGTGTCCCAATGCCACGGTGTCCCATGCTATGGTGTCCTATGCCATGGTGTCTCCTACACCATGGTGTCCCATGGTGTCCCAATGTCATAGTGTCCAATGCCATGGTGTCCCATGCCGTGGTGTCCCATGGTATCCCAATGTCATGATGTCCCAATGCCATGGTGTCCAATGCCACGGTGTCCCATGCCGTGGTGTCCCATGATATCCCATGCCACAGTGTCCCAATGCCACGGTGTCCCATGCTATGGTGTCCTATGCCATGGTGTCTCCTACACCATGGTGTCCCATGGTGTCCCAATGTCATAGTGTCCAATGCCATGGTGTCCCATGCCACAGTGTCCCATGGTGTCCTATGCCATGGTGTCCCAATGCCATGGTGTCCTATGCCATGGTGTGCCAATGCCACAGTGTCCCATGCCATGGTGTCCCACACCATCGTGTCCCATGCCCTGGTGTCCCAATGCCATCATGTCCCACACCACGGTATCCCACACCACGGTATCCCACACCCTGTTGTCTCCCATGCCACGGTGTCCAATGCCATGGTGTCCCCACGATGTCCCACGCCATGGTGTCCCACGCTGTCCCACACCACGGTGTCCCATGCCACCATGTCCAATGGCATGGTGTCCCACGATGTCCCAAAGCCATGGTGTCCCACGCCCCGTGGTGTCCCACGCCATGGCGTCTCCCGTGCCATGGTGTCCCATGGGTGTCCCACGCCCCGTGTCGTGTCCCCAGCCTGAGGGCGGCCGTGCCCCCCGTGCCCATGCGGGTGCCCGTGCGCAGCGTGTCCGTCACCAAGGAGAGGAGCCACATCCTGGTGGGGCTGGAGGACGGGAAGCTCATCGTGGTGGGCGCCGGGCAGCCCGCCGAGGTGAGCGGGACCCCCGGGGACCCCGGGCAGGGCAGGGCGGGAGGGGACCTGCCTCGGTGTCCCCGGGGTGTCCCCAGGGTGGGGACATCCCGTGTGTCCTCTCCAGAGCTGAGGGGTGGGGAAGGGGCGTGGGATAGGGATGGAGGGGTGGAGAAGAGGATGAGGACCTGGAAGGAGATGGTGACAAGGAAGGGGATGAAGGTGGGGGTTGGATAAAGGGATTTGGGAAGGGGATTGGGGCGGAGAGGAGGATGAGGATCTGGAAGGGGATGGGAATGGTGGAGAGGATGGGGGTGGAGAAGAGGACGAGGATCTGGAAGGGGATGGGAACGGTGGAGAGGATGGGGGTAGAGAAGAGGACGAGGATCTGGAAGGGGATGGGAACGGTGGAGAGGATGGGGGTGGAGAAGAGGACGAGGATCTGGAAGGGGATGGGAACGGTGGAGAGGATGGGGGTGGAAAAGAGGACGAGGATCTGGAAGGGGATGGGAACGGTGGAGAGGATGGGGGTGGAGAAGAGGACGAGGATCTGGAAGGGGATGGGAACGGTGGAGAGGATGGGGGTGGAGAAGAGGACGAGGATCTGGAAGAAGATGAGGGTGGAAATGGGGAAGGAGAAGATGGGATGGAGAAGCAGATGAGTGTCTGGGAAGGAATGAGGAGGAAGAATGGGATGAGAATCTTGGAGTGGGATGGGGATGGAGAAGGGGATGAAGATCCTGGAATGAGATGGGGATGGAGAAGGGGATGAGGAACCAGAAGGAGATGGGGATGGAGAAGGGGAAGAGGATTTGGGATAGGATGGGGGAAGGGATGAAGATCTTGGAATGGGATGGGGATGGAGAATGGGATGAGGAACCAGAAGGAGATGGAGAAGGGAATGAGGATTTTGGGATAGGATGGGGAAAGGGATGAAGATCTTGGAATGGGATGGGGATGGAGAATGGGATGGGAACCCTGGAATGAGATGGGGATGGAGAAGGGGATGAGAACCTCGAGATAGGATGGGGATGGAGAATGGGATGAGGATTTGGGGATAGGATGGGGGAGGGGATGGGGGCCCTGGAATGGGATGGAGCCGGGGAAAGGGCCGAGGAAGAGGAGGGATAAAGGATTTAGGGATACCACAGGCTCTCCCCGCCCCGTCCCCAGGTGCGGCCGGGCCAGTTCCACCGGCGGCTGTGGCGCTCCACGCGGCGCATCTCTCAGGTGTCGGCGGGGGAGACGGAGTACAACCCCAGCGAGGGCCGGACCTAGCCCCCCACCGACCCCCGGGACCCCCGGGGAGGTCCCCCAGGGGACCCCGAGGGCCCCGCCCCACACCCGTGGCCTTATCCAGCCCCACCCCCCCGGAATTTCGGGAGACGTTGTCACAGCGGGGTTTGGGGACAGCAGGAGGTGGGGGACCCCTCGCTGGGAAAGGGGGGGTGACACAGCTGTCCCCTCCCCTCGCTGGCCAGGAGCCGGCAGCCTGTGAGGGGGTGTCCCCCCCCTACGGCCCCGCCTTGGGGTTGTTTGTTTTTTTATTTTTTATTTTTCATCCGTTTTTAGAGGTTTTACAGAAAAAAAAAGGAGTTGTTATTAATAATGATAATAATTATTATTAATAATAATAATAATATATCTGTGGGAAATCAAGGTGTGAGGCCCGTGGCTGCCCCAAGGAGGGGGGGGACAACCCCTCGTATGTGTGTGTGTGTGTGTGTGTGTGTCCCCTCGGTGTCCCCTCACTGCGGTGTCCCGCACGGGGGGGCTCAGCACGGGCTGGGGGACACGGGGACATCCGTGTCACGAGTTTGTGAGGTCTCAACAATTACACACACTCGTGTCATGAGTTGGGACGGGTCTCAGCAGCACTTGATCCACAAGTCACGAGTTCCGGGGGTCTCCCCTGTGTCCCCCGTGTCCCCGTGTGTCCCCGGGGCCCCTCACACGTGTCACGAGTTCCGGGGGTCTCAGCTGTGTCCCCCCGTGTCCCCGTGTGTCCCCGGGGCCCCTCACACGTGTCACGAGTTCCGGGGGTCTCAGCTGTGTCCCCCCGTGTCCCCGTGTGTCCCCGGGGCCCCTCACACGTGTCACGAGTTCCGGGGGTCTCAGCTGTGTCCCCCGTGTCCCCGTGTGTCCCCCCGTGTCCCCTCACACGTGTCACGAGTTCCGGGGGTCTCAGCTGTGTCCCCCCGTGTCCCCGTGTGTCCCCGCAGCCCCTCACACGTGTCACGAGTTCCGGGGGTCTCAGCTGTGTCCCCCCGTGTCCCCGTGTGTCCCCGCAGCCCCTCACACGTGTCACGAGTTCCGGGGGTCTCAGCTGTGTCCCCCCGTGTCCCCGTGTGTCCCCGCAGCCCCTCACACGTGTCACGAGTTCTGGGGGTCTCAGCTGTGTCCCCCGTGTCCCCCCGTGTCCCCGTGTCCCCTCACACGTGTCACGAGTTCCGGGGGTCTCAGCTGTGTCCCCGCGTGTCCCCGGGGCCCCTCACACGTGTCACGAGTTCCGGGGGTCTCAGCTGTGTCCCCCCGTGTGTCCCCGTGTCCCCTCACACGTGTCACGAGTTCCGGGGGTCTCAGCTGTGTCCCCCGTGTCCCCGTGTGTCCCCGCGGCCCCTCACACGTGTCCCGAGTTCCGGGGGTCCCCGCAGCCCCCTCCGCACGTCCCGGCCGCGGCGTGTCCCCCCCCCCCGCGGTGTCCCCGTGGGGATCGGGCTGTCCCCGGAGCTGGCAGCGCGTCCTCCGCTGTCCCCGCCACCCCCGCGAGGCCCCTCGGCCGGCGGTGACCCTTGTCCCCGCTGCGGTGCCACCGCGTCACGTGCGGCACGGGGCACGGCGGGGCCCCGAGCGGCCGGACACAGCCATGGACGGACACACGGACAGGTGGGCAGGGCAGGCAGGGGACACCGGCGGTGGCGGGGACGCGAGGTGACGCTCTCGGAGGGTGTCCCCGTCCCCCGGCGTTCGGCTCTCCCGGGTGACCCAGTTCCGGCCATCGTGTTCTCCCCTCCCCCAGAAGTGTCCCTTTTGCCCGTGTCCCTGTCCCGGGTGTCCCATCCCGGGTGTCCCTCTGCCCCGCGTCCCCATCCCGGGTGTCCCATCCCGCGTGTCCCATCCCGGGTTTCTCATCCAAGGTGGACCCGGTTCCAGATGTCCCAGATGTCCCATCCCAGGTGTCCCAGGTGTTCCTATTCCAAAGATTCCAGTCCCAGGTGTCCCTGCTTCCAATATCCCTGTCCAGGGTGACCCAGGTGTCCTTGTCCCTTTGTCCGAGATGTCCCCAATGTCCCAGATGTCCCAGATGTCCCAAATGTCCCAGGTGTCCCAGGTGTCCCAGGTGTCCCCCTCCTCAGTTCCCCGCTCTCCCACGCCCCAATCCCGGCACCCACCTGGCTCCAGGAAACCCCTGGGCTTGTGGCCGAGGAGGAGGGGACACCCACCCCAAATCCCCCCACAATCCCCGTCCCTGGGGGAGCCCCCAGCCCCACCTGGGGACGGGACCCCCAGCCCGCCCCTCCGGGGCTGTGGGGCGGGTTTAGGGCGGTCTAAGGTGGGCACAGGGGTTTTTAGGGACGCAGGGCGGGTTTAGGGCGGTGTAAGGTGGGCACAGGGGGTTTTTTAGGGCACGGGGGGTTTTTGGGGCGCAGGGTGGGTTTAGGGCGGTGTAAGGTGGGCACAGGGGGGTTTTTTAGGGCACGGGGGGTTTTTGGGGCGCAGGGTGGGTTTGGGGCGGTGTAAGGTGGGCACAGGGGGTTTTTTAGGGCACAGGGGGTTTTTGGGGCGCAGGGTGGGTTTAGGGCGGTGTAAGGTGGGCACAGGGGTTTTTAGGGAGCAGGGCGGGTTTAGGGCGGTGTAAGGTGGGCACAGGGGTTTTTAGGGAGCAGGGCGGGTTTAGGGCGGTGTAAGGTGGGCACAGGGGGTTTTTAGGGTGCAGGGCGGGTTTAGGGCGGTGTAAGGTGGGCACAGGGGTTTTTAGGGAGCAGGGCGGGTTTGGGGCGGTGTAAGGTGGGCACAGGGGTTTTTAGGGACGCAGGGCGGGTTTAGGGCGGTGTAAGGTGGGCACACGGGTTTTTAGGGACGCAGGGCGGGTTTAGGGCGGTCTAAGGTGGGCACAGGGGTTTTTAGGGACGCAGGGCGGGTTTGGGGCGGTGTAAGGTGGGCACAGGGGGTTTTTTAGGGCACAGGGGTTTTTGGGGCGCAGGGCGGGTTTAGGGCGGTGTAAGGTGGGCACAGGGGGTTTTTTAGGGCACAGGGGGTTTTTAGGGCGCAGGGCGGGTTTAGGGCGGTGTAAGGTGGGCACAGGGGGTTTTTTAGGGCACAGGGGTTTTTAGGGACGCAGGGCGGGTTTAGGGCGGTGTAAGGTGGGCACAGGGGGTTTTTTAGGGCACAGGGGGTTTTGGGGCGCAGGGCGGCTCCCAGCGGGCTCTCCCCCTCCGCACGCCCGCAGCTCGTGGCTGGGAGCCCCCCTGGAGCAGTTGCCCACGCCGGCGCTGACCCTGGAGCTGCGCACGCTGCGCGGGAACGCCGAGAGGATGCGGGAGCGCTGCCGGGCGCTGGGGCTGCGCCTGCGGCCGCACGTCAAGACACACAAAACCCTGTGAGTGTGCCCAGCCCGGAACCCCCAGAACCCCCAGAACCCGCCCAGTGTCACCCCAGAAACCCCAGAAACCCCAGAACCCGCCCAGTGTCCCCCCGGAACCCCCAGAACCCGCCCGGTGTCACCCCAGAAACCCCAGAAACCCCAGAACCCGCCCAGTGTCCCCCCGGAACCCCCAGAACCCGCCCGGTGTCACCCCAGAAACCCCAGAAACCCCAGAACCCGCCCGGTGTCCCCCCGGAACCCCCAGAACCCCCCAGTATCCACCCAGTGTCAACCCAGTACCCTCCAGTACCCACCCAGTGTCTCCCCAGCATCCCCCCATCCCTCCAACCTGCTCCCCACACCCCTCTGTGTCCCCTCTGTGTCCCCTCCGTGCCCCTCAGCCAGTTTTCCCCCCCACCCTCACCCCAAAATCCTTCTCCAACATCGCCCCCACCGTCCCAGCAGCTCCCTCCCCGGTATCCCCCAGTATCCCCAGCATCCTCCCAGTGTCACACTCATCCAGTATCCTCCTCATCCTCCCCATCATCATCTCCCCACCTTCCTCCCAGTATCCCCTCCTCATCCTCCCAGTATCTCCACCATCCTCCCAGTATCCCCCCACCATCCTCCCAGTATCCCATCTTCCCAGTATCTCCAGTATCCCCTCATCATCCTCCCAGTTTTCCCCTCATCCTCCCAGTATCTCCAGTATCCCCTCATCATCCTCCCAGTATCCCCTCATCATCCTCCCAGTATCCCCCAACTCCCCTTCACCATCCCCCCCCCAGCAGCTCCCGGTCATTCCCCGCTCATCTTCCTCCTCCTCCTCCTCCTCCGGGACGCGCAGGGAAGGGGCGGCGCTGGCCACGGGCGGGACCCGCCGGGGCATCGTGGTGTCCACGCTGGCCGAGGCGCGTTTCTTCGCGGCCGGCGGCTTCGACGACATCCTCTACGCCTTCCCGGTGCCGCGCTGGCGCCTGGCCGAGTGCTCGGAGCTGGCGCGGCGCCTGCGGGAATTCCAGGTGCTCCTGGACAGCCCGCAGGGCTTGGAGATGCTGCTCCACAATCCCCTGCCCGCCGGGAAGCGCTGGCTCGTCTGGCTCAAGCTGGACTGCGGGAATGCCCGGGGTAGGTGACACCCTCCAAAAAAATGTCACGCCCGGGGGGGGGGTGCAGGGAGGGGACGTCGGGTGCGGTGTCATCCGGGGGTTTCATCCAGGATGGGCCGTGGGGCTGGGATGTTGGGAGCGCCGCCCGGGTCCAGCGTCTCAACCAGGATGGGGCGTTGGAATCTTCTGGGAAGTCATTGATCAGGGATATTCCTCAGGGAATGATGTCCTGTGTCCCTCCGAGCTCCCAGATCCTCCAACCTGACCATGATGGAGCATCTAAAGCCCCCCAGAAAGTCGTTATTTAAGGATGTTCCATAGGGAGGGATCCCCAAGCCCCCAGATCCTCCATCCCAGCCATGACGGAGCATCTAAAGCCCCCCAAAGTCATTAATCAGGGAACGATGTCCCATGTCCCTCCGAGCCCCCAGATCCTCCAACCTGACCATGATGGAGCATCTAAAGCCCCCCAAAAAGTCGTTATCTAAGGATGCTCCATAGGGAGGGATCCCCAAGTCCCCAGATCCTCCATCCCAGCCATGACGGAGCATCTAAAGACCCCTAAAAGTCATTAATCGAGGATGTTCCACAGGGAACAATGTCCTCTGTCCCTCCAAGCCCCCAGAGCCACCATCTCAGCCACGATGGAACATCTAAAGCCCACCAAAGTCATTAATCAGGGAACGATATCCCGTGTCCCTCCAAGCTCCCAAATCCTCCATCCCAGCCATGATGGAACATCTAAAGACCCATAAAAGTCATTAATTGAGGATGTTCCACAGGGAGCGATGTCCTCTGTCCCTCCAAGTCCCCAGAGCCACCATCCCAACCATGACAGAACATCTAAAGCCCCCCAAAAAGTCGTTATTTAAGGATGTTCCAGAGGGAGGGATCCCCAAGCCCCCAGACCCTCCATCCCAGCCATGACGGAGCATCTAAAGACCCCTAAAAGTCATTAATCAAGGATGTTCCACAGGGAGCGATGTCCTCTGTCCCTCCAAGTCCCCAGAGCCACCATCTCAGCCACGATGGAACATCTAAAGCCCACCAAAGTCATTAATCAGGGAACGATGTCCTGTGTCCCTCCGAGCCCCCAGACCCTCCATCCCGACCGTGACAGAACATCTAAAGACCCAAAAAGTCATTATTTAAGGATGCTCCATAGGGAGGGATCCCCATGTCCCCAGATCCTCCATCCCAGCCATGATGGAGCATCTAAAGCCCACCAAAGTCATTAATCGAGGATGTTCCTCAGGGAAGGATGTCCCGTGTCCCTCCGAGCCCCCAGACGCTCCATCCCAGCCGTGCTGGAACATCCCAGCCCCTCCGAAGTCACTTTTCCCAGCCACGCCAGGAAAACACACCAGAAGTGACCCCCAAACCCCCACAGTGGGATTTTTCAACCCCATTCCCACATTCCCACCGCCGGGGCGCATCCTGAGGGAGGAGGAGGGGGAGGGGGGGGGGGACCCACACCCCAGTGTCCCCAAGTGTCCCCAAGTGTCCCCAAACCCCTCGTGTCGCCCTCCGCAGCCGGGATCCGCCCCACGGACCCCGAGGCGCTGGCGCTGGCCCGCGACATCGCGCAGGGCTCCCCGGAGCTGGTGACACTGGTGGGGGTCTACGCGCACTGCGGGAACACCTACGGCTGCGGCGACATCGCCGCCGTCCAGGCCATCGCCAGGGACACCACGGCCGCCGTGCTGGAATTTGTCACCGCGTGAGTGGCCCGGGGGGGTTGGGGACGGCAAGGGTCAAGGCGGCCATAAAGGGGCCCTCGAAGTCCCCACCCCGAGGGGGGGGTGGCGGTGGCGCCGCTGGGTCTTTGATGTGGCCGCTGGTGACCCCCGGCGGCATTGTCCCCTCCCCCGCCGCCTTGTCACCTTTTTCATCCCGGCGGGAGGTCCGCGTCCTGCGCGGGATTGCGGCCGGATGGTTCCCGCTGGGAGAAGGGGGGGAAAGGAGGGGCGGCGACCTCCAGCCCCACCTGGGGACAGGGGACACGTCCCCCCCGGGGGTCACCGGCCGGCGGCGGCACCGGCTCGTGGTGGGGAAACCGCAGATCCCAGCCCCTGCCCAAAAACACCTGGGGGGGGGGGGGGGGGGCTCCCGGGCACATCTGGGGGGGGCAGGAATACCTGGGAGGGGTCCCCAGGCACATCTGGAGGGGGGGTCGGGCACAGCTGAGGGGATCCCGGGCACATCTGGATGACCTCTGGCACAGCTGGTGGCACCCCCCCGACACCTCGGGGGAGGGCTCCTGCACATCTGGGGGGCGGGGGGGCTCCCAGAACCGCCTGGAGGGGTCTCCCGCACATCTGGGGGTGCTTTAAAACATCTGGGGGGTGTCCAGTCTGTACGGGCGGATCTCTGGCACATCTGGAGGATGCTCGGGCACATCTGTGAGGGGGGGATCTGGAGGGACACACGCCAGCCCTGAGTCCTTGAGGGGGGCTCCCGGGCACATCTGGCCGGCGCCTGGGCACATCTGGACGCGTCCCCAGCCCACCTCGAGCTCTCGCTGGCGCACTGGGGGGAGGCTCTGCCACATCTGGATGGCTCCTGGGCACATCTGGGGCACCCAGAGGAGAGGTCTTGTTCCCGGGGTGACGTCGCCCAGCTCCGGTCACGCCTTGGGTGTCCCCCGCGCGTGTCCCCAGGCTGCGGCGGGCCGGGATCCCGTGTCCCCAGGCCACCATCGGCTCCACGCCGTCGTGCAGCCACCCGGTGCCGGAGATGTCGCAGCTCACCGAGGTGCACCCGGGCAATTACCTCTTCTACGGTGAGCGGGACAGAATTCCCCCCCCCCCACCTCCAGGGCAGGGTGTGACCTCCCCGAGGGTGGCACTGAGCCTTTGTCACCCGGCCCCAGACCTGCAGCAGACGCAGCTGGGCTCGTGCCGGCCCGAGGAGGTGGCGATCCGTGTCCTCACCAGGGTGGTCGGTCACTATCGCCACCGCGGGCAGCTGCTGCTGGACTGCGGCTGGGCCGCCCTGAGCCTGCACGGCCACCAGCGGGGAGCCGCGGGCTGCGCCGCCATCGAGGGCCACCCCCGCCTCAGGTGACACCGCCGGCAGCGGGGAGGGACGGGCGGGAGGAGGGGGGGGGGGGCGGGAGGTGACAGCCGTGTCCCCTCCGCGCAGGCTGGTGGGGCTGACCCAGGAGCACGGGCAGGTGGAGGCCGTGGATGGGGAGCTGGACTTCGAGCAGTTCCCGCTGGGGAGCACCTTGGCGCTCATCCCGTTCCATGTGAGTGGCGCCCTGTGTGTCCCCCGTGCCACAGCCCTGTGTCCCCTGTGTCACAGCCCAGTGTCACAGCTCAGTGTCCCCTGTGCCACAGCTCAGTGTCCACTGTGCCACAACTGTGTCCCCTCTGTCCCAGCCCTATCACAGCCCAGTGTCCCCTCTGTCACAGCCCTGTGTCCCCTGTGTCACAGCCCAGTGTCACAGCTCAGTGAGCCCTGTGTCCCAGCTCTGTGTCCCCTCTGTCCCAGCCCTATCACAGCCCAGTGTCCCCTCTGTCCCAGCCCAGTGTCCCCAGTGTCACAGCTCAGTGTCCCCTCTGTCCTAGCCCAGTGCCACAGCTCAGTGTCCCAGCTCAGTGTCCCCTCTGTCCCAGCCCTGTGTCACAGCTGTGTCCCCTCTGTCCCAGCCCTGTGTCCCAGCTCAGTGTCCCCTCTGTCCCAGCCCTGTGTCCCAGCTCAGTGTCCCCTCTGTCCCAGCTCAGTGTCACAGCTCAGTCTCCCCTGTGCCACAGCTGTGTCCCCTCTGTCACAGCTCTGTGTCCCAGCTCTGTGTCCCCTCTGTCCCAGCCCTGTGTCACAGCTGTGTCCCCTCTGTCCCAGCCCTGTCCCCGCTCAGTGTCCCCTGTGCCACAGCTCAGTGTCCCTTATGTCTCGGCTCGGTGTCCCCTCTGTCCCAGCCCTGTCCCATCTCAGTGTCCCAGCCCTGTCCCAGCCCACTGTCCCCTCTGTGCCAGGCCTGTGCCACGGCCGCCATGCACCCCGTGTACTTCGTGCACGATGCCGGCAAGGTGGTGGAGCTCTGGCGGCCCGTGCGCGGCTGGTAGAGAGGAGAGAGCGGAGAGAGCGGAGATTCCTGGGACCCCGCACCTCCTGGAACCTGCACCCAGAGCCTGGACCAAGACCCTGCACCCACTCCAAGGCACCCACATCAAAACCCTGCACCCACGGCCAGTCCCTGCACCCATTCCCACTCCCACACCCACTCCCACTCCCCGCACCCACTTCCAATCCCCGCACCCATTCCCACTCCCCGCACCCACTCCCAATCCCCGCACCCATTCCCACTCCCCGCACCCACTCCCACTCCCCGCACCCACTCCCACTCCCCGCACCCATTCCCACTCCCCGCACCCACTCCCAATCCCTGCAGCCATTCCCACTCCCCGCACCCACTCCCAATCCCCGCACCCATTCCCACTCCCACACCCACTCCCACTCCCTGCACCCACTTCCAATCCCCGCACCCATTCCCACTCCCCGCACCCACTCCCAATCCCCGCACCCATTCCCACTCCCCGCACCCATTCCCACTCCCTGCAGCCATTCCCAATCCCCGCACCCATTCCCACTCCCCGCACCCACTTCCAATCCCCGCACCCATTCCCAATCCCCGCACCCATTCCCACTCCCCGCACCCATTCCCACTCCCTGCAGCCATTCCCAATCCCCGCACCCATTCCCACTCCCCGCACCCACTTCCAATCCCCGCACCCATTCCCAATCCCCGCACCCATTCCCACTCCCCGCACCCATTCCCACTCCCTGCAGCCATTCCCAATCCCCGCACCCACTCCCACTCCCCGCACCCACTTCCAATCCCCGCACCCATTCCCACTCCCCGCACCCACTCCCACTCCCCGCACCCATTCCCACTCCCCGCACCCACTCCCACTCCCCGCACCCATTCCCACTCCCCGCACCCACTCCACCTCCCTCCACCCACGCTGCGCCCCCGCCGAGACCCCGCGCCCCCCACCCCAAGTGCTGCACCCACACCGGGGCTCAATAAAGCTGCTTCTCCCGCCTCCAGGCACTTATTCCCCCGGGGAAGGGCCGTGGGGAGGTGGAGGGGGGTGGGTGGCGCGGTCCCTTGGGTGCCCTCGATCCCAGCTGGGGCCGGGCCGGTCCGAGTCGGAGCCGTGCCGATGGGGGAGCCCCGGGCGGGACTCGAACCCGCGGCCCCCGGGCTGTAGGGGCGGGGCTTCACATCTGGTCACGCCCCTCAATCAGCGTGTAGCCAATGGGAGCGCGCCCCTCCCGACCCTGCCCGGGGGAGCCACGCCCAGCCCGGCCCGGCCCAGGCGCGACGGGGCGGCCGAGAGGAGCCGAGCGGGGCCGAGCGGGGCCGAACCGGGACCCGGCGGGGCCGAACCGGGACCCAGAGAGGCCGAGAGGAGCCGAGCGGGGCCGAGCGGGGCCGAACCGGGACCCGGCGGGGCCGAACCGGGACCCAGAGAGGCCGAGAGGAGCCGAGCGGGGCCGAGCGGGGCCGAACCGGGACCCGGCGGGGCCGAGCGGGGCCGAACCGGGACCCGGCGGGGCCGAACCGGGACCCAGAGAGGCCGAGAGGAGCCGAGCGGGGCCGAGCGGGGCCGAACCGGGACCCGGCGGGGCCGAACGGGGCCGAACCGGGACCCGGCGGGGCCGAACCGGGACCCGGCGGGGCCGAACCGGGACCCAGCGGGGCCGAGCGGGGCCAAACCGGGACCCAGCGGGGCCGAACGGAGATCCAGCGAGACCGAACCGGGACCCCGTAGAGCCAAACGAGACGCAAGGAGACCGAACCGGGACGCAGCGGGGCCGAACCGGGCCCGAGCGGTGCCGGACGGGACCGAAGCGGGCGGAGCCGAAGCGGTTCGGAGCGGCTCGGAGCAGTTCGGCACCGCTCGGCTCGGTTCGGCCCGGCCCGGAGCGGGGTCCCGGGCCGGTGCCGGCGATGCGGCCGCTCCCGGTGCCGCTGCTGCTGCTGCTGCTGCTGAGCCCGGTGCGGGCGGGACGGGACCGGGAACGGGATGGGAACGGGACGGCACCGGGATTGGACCGGGATTGGGAACGGGATGGGAATGGGACGGCACCGGGATTGGACCGGGATTGGGACCGGGATGGGAACGGGACGGCACCGGGATGGGAACGGGATTGGGACCGGGATGGGAACGGGATTGGACCGGGATTGGGAACGGGATGGGAACGGGACGGCACCGGGATTGGACCGGGACGGGACCGGGATTGGGAACGGGATGGGACGGGCTGCGTTCTCCCGCTGCCCCCGGGGCGCTCCGGGTCACTTCGCTCCGTGGCTTTTGTTTCAGTTTTTTAGGGTTTGGTTCGGTTCAGTTTGAGTCGTTTCGGTTCAATTCCTTTTCTTTCATTTTATTCCATTTGCCTCCTTTTTTTTTTTCTTTTTTTTTTTTTCCCACTTTATTTTCTTTATTTTCCTGGGGTTTTTTTATTTATTTTCCTTTTTATATACTTTTTTTAAATTTTATTTTTATCATCCTTTTTTTCCCTTATATTTTTATTTTCCTCTTTTACGAATTGCGCTTAATTTTCCTCTTTTATTTTTTTTTTCAATTTCCCTTTTAAAATTCCATTTAATTTTCCCCCGTTTTATTTCCCCTTGTCCTATTTCGCTTTCTTTCACGTTATTTTCCCTCCTTCCATTTTAATTTGGCTCACCTTTTCCCCCTTCCTTTCATTTCGCCGCTTTCTTTTCATTCCTTCCCGTCCCGAAGCCCTTTGATCTCGGTTTTATTTACTGTTTATTTCCTTTCCTCGTTACTCTCTCCGTTTGCTTTCCCTTTATTTATTTCCCGTTATTTATTTTTTTTCCCACTTTTTTGGGGGGGTTTTTTTGGGTTGTTTTTTTTTCCCCCATGGTTTTGGGGGTGGGTCCCGATGGGAATTAAAGGATTCAAGGGAAACTGAGGCAGGACCCTCGCTGTGCCCGCAGGTACCGGGGCGGGGTGGGGGGTGTCCCCCGTGTCCCCCCGGTGTCCCCGAGCCCTGCGACAACCTCTGCCCACCCTGCGCCCGCAGTGAGTATCCCCCAAAACCACCCCGAACCCAGCTAAACCCGCCCCCTCAAAAAAAAATAAAACAACCCCAAAAAAACCCTAAAACGGCCCAAACCCGCAGCGCGGAGCCCCGCGGAGGAGGAGCCGGAGGAGCCGTGCCCGCCCTGCCCGCCCTGCGGCCGTGAGTGCCTCCGGGACCCCGAAGGGGGGAACTGGGGGGGCTGGGCCCCTTCCGTGCCTCCGTTTCCCCTTTGTGCCTCCGTTTCCCCTTTCGTGCCTCCGTTTCCCCTTTCGTGCCTCCGTTTCCCCTTCGTGCCTCCGTTTCCCCTTTCGTGCCTCCGTTTCCCCTTCGTGCCTCCGTTTCCCCTTTCGTGCCTCCGTTTCCCCTTTCGTGCCTCCGTTTCCCCTTTCGTGCCTCAGTTTCCCCTTTGTGCCTCCGTTTCCCCTTTCGTGCCTCCGTTTCCCCTTCGTGCCTCCGTTTCCCCTTTCGTGCCTCAGTTTCCCCTTTGTGCCTCCGTTTCCCCTTTCGTGCCTCCGTTTCCCCTTCGTGCCTCCGTTTCCCCTTTCGTGCCTCCGTTTCCCCTTCGTGCCTCCGTTTCCCCTTTCGTGCCTCCGTTTCCCCTTTCGTGCCTCCGTTTCCCCTTCGTGCCTCCGTTTCCCCTTTCGTGCCTCCGTTTCCCCTTTCGTGCCTCCGTTTCCCCTTTGTGCCTCCGTTTCCCCTTTGTGCCTCAGTTTCCCCTTTAGTGCCTCAGTTTCCCCTTTGTGCCTCCGTTTCCCCTTCGTGCCTCAGTTTTCCCTCATCGTGTCCGTTTCCTCATGTCACTCCTCAATTTCCCCTTTTGTGCCTCAGTTTCCCCTCGTTGCTCTCTAATTTCCCCTTCTCGTGCCTCAGTTTCCCCATGTTGCTCCTTAATTTCCCCTTCGTGCCTCCGTTTCCCTTTTGTGCCTCAGTTTCCCCTCATCGTGTCCGCTTCCTCATGTCATTCCTTAATTTCCACTTTTGTGCCTCAGTTTCCCCTCGTCATGTCCGTCTCCTCATGTCATTCCTCCGTTTCCCTTTTGTTCCTCCGTTTCCCTTTTTGTGCCTCAATTTCCCCTTTTGTGCCTCAGTTTCCCCTCGTTGCTCTCTAATTTCCCCTTCTCGTGCCTCAGTTTCCCCATGTTGCTCCTTAATTTCCCCTTGTTCCTCAGTTTCCCCTTCGTGCCTCCGTTTCCCCTCATCGTGTCCCTTCCCTCGTGTCATTCCTTCATTTCCCGTATCGTGCCTCAGTTTCCCCGTTTTGCTCTTTAATTTCCCCCTTCTCCTGCCTCACTTTCCCTTTTGTGCCTCACTTTCCCTATGTTGCTCCTAATTCCCCCTTTTTTCTGCCTCAGTTTCCCTTTTTCACCCGATTTCCTTGCACCCCAGTTTCCCCCTTTGTCCCTCGTTCCCCTTTTTGTGCCTCAGTTTCCCTTTTCACCTCGTCCCCCTTGTTGTGCCTCAGTTTTCCCTCGTGCCTCAGTTTCCCTTTCCGTGCCTCAGTTTCCCCCTTTTTATCCCATCCCCAATTTTGTGCCTCAATTTCCCCTTTTGTCCCCTATTGCCGCTTTTTGTGCCTCAATCTCCCTTTTTCACCTCATCCCCCTTTGTCCCTCATTCCCTTTTTGTGCCTCAAATTCCCTTTTCCCCCTCCTTCCTCCTTTTCGTGCCTCAGTTTCCCCTTTTTCACCTCGTTCCCCTTTTGTCCCTCATTCTTTTTTGCCTCAATTTCCCCTTTGGTCCCTCATTCCCCCTTTTCCCCTCATCCCCTTTTTCCCCTCGCCCCCCTTTCCGTGTCTCAGTTCCCCCCGGGGTGGGGGGGGGTGGGTGACCTGTTTTTGTCCCCACGCCCCGGGGGTCTCACCCTTCCCCCCTTGTCCCCGTTCGTCCCCTGCAATGTCGCCGTTCCCTTTCCCGCGTTTCGGGCTTGCCCACAGACGATGCCGAGGGCACGCCGCCGGTGCCGGGGGAGCCCCGGCTGACCCCGCCGGTGTCGGGGGTCCCCCCGGAGCCCCCCGGGGACATCATCCCCCTGTACTGCGCGCTCCTGGCCGCCCTCGTCGTGGGGCTCCTGGCGTATGTCGCCTTCAAATGGTGAGTGGGGGGCTCCGAGGGGTGCGGGGAGGGGACGGGCGGGGATTTGGGGACCCCCGGTGACACCCCCCCCTCCCCCCCGCAGCTGGGACACCTGCAGGAAGAAGCGGCAGCTGGACAAGGCGCGGGACGCGGGGGACGCGGGGGACGCCGAGAAGCTGCGGGGGGACAGCGGTGGCCTGGAGGCGACACAGCCCCGTGAGAGAGCGGGGACGGCGGCGTGGGGACAGCCGGGCCGGGGGCGTGGGGACGGACAGCCCCGGGGGGATTTGGGGACATCCAGGCCTGCCGGGGTTTGGGGGGACATCCGTGGGTTTGGGGACACCCAGAGCTGGGGGCGTTGGGGGGACATCCGTGGGTTTGGGGACACCCAGAGCTGGGGGCGTTTGGGGGGACATCCGTGGGTTTGGGGACACCCAGAGCTGGGGGCGTGGGGGGGACATCCGTGGGTTTGGGGACACCCAGAGCTGGGGGCGTGGGGGGGACATCCGTGGGTTTGGGGACACCCAGAGCTGGGGGGGTTTGAGGACACCCAGCCCCAGGGGGATTTGGGGGGACATTGGTGGGTTGGGGACACCCAGAGCTGGGGGGGTTTGGGGACATCCGCGGGTTTGGGGACACCCAGACCCTGGGGAGGGTCAGGGTTTGGGGGCATCTGAGAATTTGGGATGGGATAATGGGATAATGGGATCACGGAGCACCCAAAGGGGTCGGGAACTCCCAGTGGGATCAGGGAGCACCCAAAGGGGTCGGGGAGCCCCCAGCGGGACCGGGGAACACTTTGATGGGGTCGGGGGTCCCCTGCCCCTCCCGGGGGGCTCGGGCCCCGGCCCCACCCAGCCGGGGTGGCACCCCGGGGTGCTGAGCCCGTCCGTCCCCGCAGCGCCGCCCGAGCTGTCCCCGCTGTCCCCGCGGCGCCGGGAGGAGCCGGCAGAGCTGGAGCGGCTGCTGGAGCTGCGCCCCGCGGGGACAGCGGGGGATGTCACCTCGGCCGTGTGACACCCGCGGCCGCGGGGACAGCGGGGGATGTCACCTCGGCCGTGTGACACCCGCGGCCGCGGGGACAGCGGGGGATGTCACCTCGGCCGTGTGACACCCGCGGCCGCGGGGACAGCGGGGGATGTCACCTCGGCCGTGTGACACCCGCGGCCGCGCTCCCGTGTCCCCATGGATTCCCGGGGAGTTTGGGGTTTTTTTTCACCTGGGTTTTGTACTTTTATAGGGATTCCGGGGGGTGGGACGGGGACTCTTTGGTGGCCGGTCCCGGCGGTGGGGACATTAAACGTGTCACTGGTGCCACCAGGGTTTGTGTCCTCGTGTGTGTCCGTGTGGGAGGTGTCCCCTCGGGTGTCACCAGGTGTGTGTTTGTCCCTTGAATGTGGTCCCTTGGGTGTCCCTTTGTCCCGGGAATGTTCCCCCTCGGGTGTCCCGGGTGTCCCCAGGTGTCCCTTTGTCCCCAGGACATGTCCTTGGGTGTCCCTGCATCCCCGGGATGGGTCTGGGTGTCCCCAGGTGTCCCTTTGTCCCGGGAATGTTCCCCCTCGGGTGTCCCGGGTGTCCCCAGGTGTCCCCCGTTTCCCCAGGGTCGTGTCCCCTCAGCTGTCCCTGGGATTGTCCCCACGCGTGTCCCAGCCCGGGCGCGGAGGGGACACCCCGAACACCCCAAGGCAGGTGGCACCGGGGACAGAAAAAAGTCATTTTTAACGCCCAGAATGCTCCCGGGTCACCTCCAACTTCCCTTCCCAGAGGATCCAAATTCCCGGGAATGCTGAGGGTGACAGGAGGTCCCCAGGGGTGAGGGGACATCCCGAGCCAGGTCCCCCTTTGGCCCTGCCCACCGTCGATTTTGGGGGGGGTTTTGGTGGTTTTTTTTTTCTTTTCTTTTAATTTTTTTTATTTTTTTCTCTTTTTTTTTTTTTTTTTTTTTTTTGCCCGTTGGTGATTTTTTTTTTTGGTTTTTTTTTGGTTTTTTTTTTTGGGTTTTTTTTTTTACATAAAAAGTTCCGTAAAAATTGGATAAAGTAAAATCGCTCGAAGCAGTAAAATCAATCTTATCAACACGGCCAGAAATCCGCAGTTATTTACAGGGGGGGAGGGGAAAACAGAGGGGAAAAAAGGAGAAAAAAAAAAGAAAAAAACAAGGAAAACAGCAACCAAAAAAAAAAATTTTAAAAATAAAATAAAATCCGGGAATAAACCACCCCTCCCAAAAAAAAAAAGTCTCCTGTCAAAACGTTCCCGTAGGATTGGCAAGTTTGGGGCTGAAGAAGGAGGGGGGAAAGAAAAAAAAAAAGCAAATTATTATCAATATATTCACATACACGTTAAAATATAATACAGAGCTCGGGAGAGGCTGGGCTTGGCTAAGCCTGGCTTAAGGAAACCAAGCTTGGCAAAGCCCGGCTCGTCCTCGGCGACGGGAAACCAAGTTTGTTTTCCTTTAAAAAAAAAAAAACAAAAAAAAAAAACCAAAACAAAACAAAAAAAAGAAAATTAAAAAAAAAATTCATCGTCATAATAATTATAATAATAATAATAATAATATTAATAATAAATTCACAGGTTGGTGGCTCGGAATCCCAGCTGGGGGGGACTTTCCCGAGGGTTATTCCAGCTCCGTGTCCTCTTTGGGCTTGTAGAGGATCCCGAATTTCTGCATGTACTTCTTGATGTACTCCTTGGTCTTGTGTTTGACGTTCTCGTTGCACTCCAGGTCCTCGGGGTTCTTGCAGTACTTGAGCTCCTTGTTCATCACGCCGTGGGTGAGCTGTGCGGCGGGGACGGCGCAGTGAGCCCCGCGATTCCCACCCCAACACCGCCCTGGGCACTTCGCCGGCTGCTCGGATCCCAACGGCCAAACGCTCCCTCCGACTGGCCGGTATTCCCCGAGTTCCTGTCGCTTTGGTGCCCAAACGTTCCCCAAATGTTCCCTAAATATTCCCTAAATATTCCCTAAAATGTTCCCCAAATATTCACCAAATATTTCCCCAAATATTCCCTAAAATATTCCCTAAAATATTCCCCAAATATTCCCCAAATATTCGCCAAATATTCCCCAAATATTCCCTAAAATATTTCCCAAATATTCCCCAAATATTCCTCAAATATTCCCGAAATATTCCCTAAATATTTGGCATTGTTCCCCAAATATCTGCTGTTCTTTTCCAAACATTCCCAAGTTATTTTCCTATTACTCCCCAGATATTTCACAAGTATTTCTGAAATATTCCCTAAATATTCCCCAAATATTCCCTAAAATATTTCCCAAATATTCCTCAAATATTCCTCAAACATTCCCCAAATATTCCCCAAATATTCCTCAAATATTCCCCAAATATTCCTCAAATATTTCCCAAATATTCCTCAAATATTCCTCAAATATTCTCCAAATATTCCCCAAATATTCCCCAAATATTCCTCAAATATTCTCCAAATATTTCTCAAATATTCCCCAAATATTCCCCAAATATTCCCCAAATATTCCCCAAATATTCCCTAAATATTCCCCAAATATTCCCCAAATATTCCCCAAATATTCCCTAAATATTCCCCAAATATTCCCCAAATATTCCCCAAATATTCCCCAAATATTCCCCAAATATTCCCCAAATATTCCCCAAATATTCCCCAAATATTCCCCAAATATTCCCCAAATATTTGCTATTGTTCCCCCACTGTCCGCTGTTGTTTTCCAAACACTCCCAAGCTATTTTCCTATTACTCCCCAAATATCCCATTTGCTATTATTTCCCAAATATTCCCTAAATACCTGGAATTCTTGCGCCAATATTCACAATCGCTCCCCAAATGTTTCCTATTATTCCCCAAATATTCCCAAAATCATCCTCCTGCCACTGCCCACATATTCCCCAAACCGTTCCTGCTATTCCCCGAAGATTCCCTCAACATTTCCCATCATTCCTCCCTATCACTGATCCATCAGTCCTCCATTATTCCCTGATATTCCCTGAGCTGCTGGGGATGTTATTGCCCGAATATTCCCTGTTATTCCCCCGAACATTCCCGAAATATTTCCTATTGTTCTCCCAATATCCCCCCCCCCACCGTTTCTCCTTGCCAGGCGGTTGGGAATGACACGATCCCAGTTCCTGGGGCCGTCCCTTTGTCCCCGTGTCCCCCAAACCCCGCTGGCCCTGTAGCTCCCATGGCCCCATGTCCCACATCCCCGTGTCCCTGTGTCCCCACGTCCCTGTGTCCCCACGTCCCTGTGTCCCCGTGTCCCCACGTCCCCACGTTCCCACCTTGCGTGCCAGGTGTTTGAAGTCCTCGGTGGTGGTGATCCGGCCCACCTTGCAGTCGGGTTTGCGGTACGGATTCAGGCACTGCACGATGAACTGGGACATCTGCGGGACACGGCGCGGCGTCCTGATCCCATGGATCCCAGCCCATGGATCCCAGCCCATGGATCCCAGCCCATGGATCCCATCCCATCCCATGGATCCCATCCCATTCCCGGGCTGGGATCCCTCACCTCTTTCCTGAACACCTCCTTGCTCTTCTTGGCCAGCTCGCTGGACGTGTCGGCTTCCGCCGTCTTGGGCTTCTTGGAAGACTGGAGAGGGAACACCGGGATGGGAACGCGGCCCTGTCCCCACCCTGGGGACAGCCCCACTCCCAGGGGGATTCCTGCCCCATTCCCGGGCCCAATTCCCAGTTCATCCCAGCGAACTTCCCAGCCCGATCCAGGCCCAATTCCCAGTTCATCCCAGCGAACTTCCCAGCCCGATCCAGGCCCAATTCCCAGTTCATCCCAGCGAACTTCCCAGTCCGATCCAGGCCCAATTCCCAGTTCATCCCAGCGAACTTCCCAGTCCGATCCAGGCCCAATTCCCAGTTCATCCCAGCGAACTTCCCAGTCCGATCCAGGCCCAATTCCCAGTTCATCCCAGCGAACTTCCCAGCCCGATCCAGGCCCAATTCCCAGTTCATCCCAGCGAACTTCCCAGCCCGATCCAGGCCCAGTTCCCAGTTCATCCCAGCGAACTTCCCAGTCCGATCCAGGCCCAATTCCCAGTTCATCCCAGCGAACTTCCCAGTCCGATCCAGGCCCAATTCCCAGTTCATCCCAGCGAACTTCCCAGTCCGATCCAGGCCCAATTCCCAGTTCATCCCAGCGAACTTCCCAGTCCGATCCAGGCCCAATTCCCAGTTCATCCCAGTGAACTTCCCAGCCCGATCCAGGCCCAATTCCCAGTTCATCCCAGCGAACTTCCCAGCCCGATCCAGGCCCAATTCCCAGTTCATCCCAGTGAACTTCCCAGTCCGATCCAGGCCCAGTTCCCAGTTCATCCCAGCGAACTTCCCAGTCCGATCCAGGCCCAGTTCCCAGTTCATCCCAGCCCAGTCCCAGCATTTCCCAGCCTCGCTCCTGGCGCTCCCCAGCTCGTTCCCAAAACACTTCCCAGCCCAATCCTGGCCCAATTCCCAGCACACTCCTGGGCTGGGAGGCACAGGCACCACTCCTTGCTCTTGTTTTCTTTGGGAAAAAAAAAAAGCTGGAAAAAGATCAGGAGCGGGTCCTGGGGCTGGTGGGAGCGAGCCCTGGGGTGATGGATTTTCCTCCAGGAATTCCCTGGGAGGCCTGGGGCTCCCCCCCAAACATTCCCAGGGATTATGAACATCCAAGATAAAGGGAATTTCCCTGGAATTTCTGGCTGCTTCCCTGTGCACTGATCCCCGACTGACTAAGGGAGTAGGATGGGCCCCAGCCGCATCCCGGAGCCCATCCCTTCCCGCTGGATCCACACCCACCTCCCACGCGCTCCCATCCCAAGGCCCGGAGCCTCCCAAGGGAAAAGCGGCATCCCCGCAGCAGCACCGGGTTCTGGGAGAGCTCCGGGATCCAGGTCATCCCAGCTCGGATTGGAGGGGTTTGTTAGAGCAGGATTTGGGAAAGGTTTGGAAAGCTGAGGGAGGTTTGCCTTCTCCTCCCGCTCGGGGATGATGTCCCAGTATTTCTTTTTAATTAAAACAAAAAATTTCCCGCTTTTTAAAAGTGTTTAAGGCTGAAAAAAGCAGGGAAAAAATCCCTTTTAATCCATAGGGAATGGGAATGGGAATGGGGGAATGGGAATGGGAATGGGGAGCAGATGGCTCCGGAGGGCTCTGCCACAGACTCCGCAGTGCTCCGTTGGGAAACCCTTCCCGTTCCCAAACTTCCCAAACCTCTCATCATTCTCAAACTTCCCAAACCCCATCATTCCCAAACCCTTCCTCATGCCAAAACCCTTCCCAAACCTCTCGGCATTCCCAAATCCATCGTTCCCAAATCCTTTGTCATTCCCAAACCCCTCGTCATTCCCAAACCTTCCCAAACCCCTCATCACTCCCAAACCCTTGTCATTCCCAAACTCCCCATCATTCCCAAACCCTTCTACCGCCCCAATCTCTCTCCACCCCCAAATCCTTCTCCATCCCCAAATTCCTTCTCCATCACTAAACTCTTCTCCATCCCAATCCCTTCTCCATCCAAGCCCTCTCCATGTGGGATGAGGGGGAAAAAAAATCCGTGTCAAAAATTGGCATGGAAAGGCGAGGAGGAGAAACCAAAAGCCCATTTCCAAGCTCCTCCGAGGCGCCCATCTCCTCCTTGGAGAATTCTTCCTAATTTTCGGCCAGAATTCCGTTTTTAATTCATTTTAATATCACAAGCCTCCCTATCAAGGCCTTCCTCCCTCAGCCCCTCCCAAGTGAAATCCCGTAATCCAACGGCTGCCAGGAAAACTGACACGGGCCGATCCCCAGAACGGCGCTGTCCCTGTTTTCCGGCCTCGGGAGAAGTTGGGAATGGAGAAGCCACGAAGATGGGGGGGAGAAAGCAGCCTGGGATGGGATCAAGAATCCAAATGGTTGGGAAAAACCCTGAGGAGCCTGACCGGGATTCTCTACTCCAGCAGCTCCAGTGACACCAGCCTTTCCACGGAGAACCAACGGGCAGGGACAAACTCATCCCAAATCCAAACGTTTTCCAGCCGAAAGGACGCAAAACCTTCAGCCCCCGGCCCCTGTGTCATCCCCCTGCCAGCTTTCCTGCTGGGCCATTCCCTCAGGAAAGCCGTTTTCCAAGGGGGGAAAAAACCCCAGGATTTCAAGGGTGCTTTTTTTTAGGGAAAATAGGGCTTGCCACTCCCCCTTGTGCCTTTCCATGAAAATCCTCCCTCCCAGGCCGGGAACACCGGGAATAGCAGCAGCAGCTGTCGGGAGCCACGGTGCCGGTGGGTTTAATCCACTTGGGAAAGGTGTGGGGTGGGGAGGAGAGCAAAACCAAAAATCCCAGGAATGCGGTTGTGATTTCAGGCTGGGAGCGGTTAGGAGGCAGGGAGCTGCGACCACGGGAATTCAGTGCCAGGAAAAAGAAAATAAAACAACCCGACCTTTCCCGGCCCAGAAGAGAAGGAATTAAAGCTGTGGAGCGAGGAGGAACCACCTCAGCCCGAGGTCAGCCCCGAGACCCTCAGAATTCCACAGGGAAACCACTCCCAGGCTGGAAAAGCACCAGCACAGCTCCGTGTCCCGGCTCGGAAGAGCCCGACCTTCTCCTCGGCACCTCGTTCCCATTCCCCAGGGACGATCCCAAACATCTCCAAGCCGCTCTCCACCGCTCAGCTCCAGCTCATCCCTTCCCAGGGATGCAGTTCCCAGCGATTCCAGCTCCAAATCTCCCTTTAGAGCCTCCCGATGAACGTTCTCTTGCTCAATCCCAACATCCTTCAAGGGTATTTTGCAAGCCCAAGGTGCCGGAGTATCAGGGAATGGCACGGGATAAAAACCCTCGGAAAGGTTTCCCTGGATTTCTCTGCGGAAGCAGCAAGGCCCTTGGCTGAGCGGGGAGTGCCAGCTCTGAGCTCATTTTCCAACAAACTCTTTTTTTTTTTCCAGGGAGATGAATATTTGTCGGGAGTGAACTGGCCAGGATTCCTGGCTGGAGCACCCGGAGGCGTTCCTGGAACGGGATTAACCCCTGCGATCCTGGCAGCACATGGAAAGGCAACAGCGGCCAGCTGGGATGCTCCTGGGAAATCCCAGGAATGTGGGAGCACCCCGAGCAGCGGGAGAACGGATTCCTTCCTTGCCGTGGATTCCCTCCAGCTTTCGAAGGGATCAGAAATGCCTGGGAAAAGACTCCTGAGCTACATCCGTAATTTTCTTGTCCTTTTTCAACGTTATTCCCCCCTCTCATTCCCGTTTTCCCGGCCAGCTCCGCACACAGCTTGGAATCCAGGGCAGAACCTCAGGGAAGCGCGGTGTCCGCGCTGGCTGGAACAGTGGCCAGCGGAGCCACTCCGAAAGGATTTGGGGTCACCTCCGTCCCCCTGGCACTTCCCAGCTCCTCGCTGCCCTCCCCATCCCAGGAGTCCCATCCCGAAGATTCCTGCCCCCTCACCTTCATGGGGTTCTCGTCGTACGTGGGGGTGCCCAGGTCCATCTCGGCCTCGTGCTCCAGGCTGGCCTCGTCCCCGGGGCTGTCCCACGTGGGAGGATCCCACTGGGTTTGTCTGCAGGAACCAAAACAGGTCACTGTCACCTCCCTGGAGGAACCGGGTGATCCCATCAGCCGGGACATCCGGATTCCGTCGGCCACCGGAATTCCTGAGGCGCGGAATTCACGGCCTCGTCCTTCACTTGGGAGGTTTCTGGGCTCCAAGCGGGAAGAAGTGAAAAAAAAAAAAGGGAATCTGCACCGTTTTCTAGCACGGTGACGACTGTGGGATCAAGGGATGTCCGTCACCGGGATGGAATTCCCAGCGTGGAAAGGTGGGAACGCGCCGGGGAAGGTTCAGCCTCCACCAAAGCTCCCTTGGGTCTCCTCATCTCATCCCGAGACTTCCCAACGACACAATTCACCAATTCCTGCTCCAGAGCTGGAATGCCAGGTGTTTGAAGGTTCCTGCTCTGCTGTGCGCCAAGAAAAAAAAATTCCTGGACGCAGGGAAATGTGTGCCAGGAACAAGAACTGCCAGCAGGAAATGGATATGGAAGAAAATATTCCTGCTTATCCCTTCGGAGGTGGATTCCTCCATCCACACCTCCCACGGAGCTGGAAATTTAAACCAAGTCCTCTTCAGAAGCTTAAAATTCATTTTAATTGCCAGGGATTGATCCAAAACCCGGTTCTTCCCAGAACCGATGGGAAAGGTGTAGGAAAAACGTTGGGAAAACCGTGTTTCTTCCGACGCAAGTGGGAGCTGGGCTCTTCTCCCAAAAAACCAGCGACAGGACAAGAGGGAACGGCCTCAAGTTGTGTCAGGGGAAGTTCAGGGAAAACTCCTTCAGGGAGAGGGTTGTCCCTGGAGTGCCCATGCCAGAGGGACCTCAAAGCTCCCTGGATGTGACACTTGGGGACAGGGGTCGGCGATGTCCACACCCACCTGGTGACCACGTGGTAGTAGTAGATCTTCCCCTCAGGATCCCGGGCCGTTTTCCAGTTGGGAGGGAGGACGATGGTTTTGGGTTTGGGAGGGGAAGGCGGAGGCAGGTCCAGGAGGTTGTTGGTGACCACCAGCTCTGGCTGCAAATGGCACGGGAGGGATGGAGAGAAAAGTTGTGAGGGTGCCCTGGCAGCTCTTTATCCCATGGGAAAACCCTCCGCATCCCTCCATCCATCCCTCCATCCCTCCATCCCTCCATCCATCCATCCATCCCTCCATCCATCCATCCATCCCTCCATCCCTCCATCCATCCCTCCATCCATCCATCCATCCATCCATCCCTCCATCCCTCCATCCATCCATCCATCCATCCATCCCTCCATCCATCCCTCCATCCATCCATCCATCCATCCATCCCTCCATCCCTCCATCCCTCCATCCATCCCTCCATCCCTCCCTCCATCCCTCCATCCCTCCACCCCTCCATCCCTCCATCCATCCATCCATCCATCCATCCCTCCATCCCTCCATCCATCCCTCCATCCCTCCATCCATCCATCCCTCCATCCATCCCTCCATCCATCCCTCCATCCATCCATCCATCCATCCCTCCATCCCTCCATCCATCCATCCATCCCTCCATCCCTCCATCCATCCCTCCATCCATCCATCCCTCCATCCATCCATCCATCCCTCCATCCCTCCATCCATCCATCCATCCATCCATCCATCCCTCCATCCCTCCATCCCTCCACCCCTCCATCCCTCCATCCATCCATCCATCCCTCCATCCATCCACCCACCCATCCCTCCATCCATCCCTCCATCCCTCCATCCATCCCTCCATCCCTCCATCCATCCATCCATCCCTCCATCCATCCATCCCTCCATCCATCCATCCATCCATCCATCCATCCCTCCCTCCATCCATCCATCCCTCCATCCATCCATCCATCCATCCATCCATCCATCCCTCCATCCCTCCATCCATCCATCCATCCACCCACCCATCCCTCCCTCCCTCCCTCCCTCCCTCCGGATCCCCACCTGCTGGATGGCCTGGGGCTGCCCGGTGGCCACGATGGTGGTGACGGCCGTGGGGGGCTGCACGATGACTCCCTGCGGATGGGCCGTGTAGATCTGCTGGCCCTGGATGTACTGGAGACCCGGCTGGGCGTAGCTCTGCAAACAGGGAATCGCACTCAGCTGCTTCTCCCAAAAAAGCTGTTCCCAGTCCCAATGTCCAGCCTGGCCTTGGACACCTCCAGGGATCCAGGAGCAGCCACAGCTTCTCTGGGAATTCCATCCCAGCCCCTCCCCGCCCTCCCAGCCAGGAATTCCTTCCTAACGCTACCCTGAGATTTTTGTAATGGAATTCATTCCGGTAGCTCCAGACTTTACTTCCAAAACCCAACGGAGGTTGAGCTCCCACATCCATGTTTTACCCACTCGCTCAGCTTGCATCCACAAATCTCCTCCCTTCAACAGTCAAAAAAACCCCAAAACATTCCTGCGAGCTGCAGATTCCTGACTGGCCCCAAAAACGATGGAACCATCGCCCCCCCGGATGTGTCCAATGTCCCTCATGCCTGGATGTTCCCAATACCCACCACCCCTTGGAATGTCCAAAGCCAGGCCGGATGGGGCTTGGAGCAACCCAGGATAACAGAAGCTGTCCCTGCCACGGCAGGGGGTGGAACTGGATCCTCCTGACGGTTCCTTCCAGCCCCACTCATTCCAGCATTCCACGATTCTTTGATTTATGGAAAATCCCCTGGAATGTGCTTTCCTCCTGCTCTTGGAGGGCAAGTTCCCTGAGATGAGCTAGGAAGGTGCTCCAACGAGAGAAGCGCACGTTTGGACGCCGAACGCGAGAAATCAGGCAGCAGCACGGGCTCTGTGGGAAACCTGAGTCGCACGGATTTCTCATCCCGAGACACTGTGGCCTGAGAAACCGGGAGGAGGGATTTAAACACTCCTCGGAGAAAGTGCAACAACCCCTGCAGGTGTTTGTTGTTTGTCTCCCTGCTGTTTACTTGCACGGAACGACTGAGGGGTGCTGTTCCTGACTGTGCAATCATGGTGAGGGGTGGGTTTGCTGCCCAGTGAAGTTTTACTCCATCGGAACTGTCTACAAAAGAAGATTTCATAGAGTAGAGATCGCTCTCACTTGCTAATAATGAGCCTGACAATCTGTGAGTTGTTTTTATGTTGTTCCTACTCAGAGTGACGAGTATAGAGTGAGTAACTCGGGTGTTTTACTCCATCAGAACTGTATAAAAGAAGATTTCATAGAGTAAAGATCGCTCTCACTTGCTAATAACGAGCCTGAGAATCTGTGTGTTGTTTCTACATTGTTCCTACTCAGAGTGACAAGAACAGAGTGAGTAACTCGGGTGTTTTACTCCATCAGAACTGTCTGTAAAAGATTTCATAGAGTAGAGATCGCTCTCACTTGCTAATAACGAGCCTGAGAGTCTGTGTGTTGTTTCTACATTGTTTCTACTCAGAGTGACAAGAACAGAGTGAGTAACTGAGGTGTTTTACTCCATCGGAACTGTCTATAAAAGAAGATTTCAAAGAGGAAAGATCGCTCCCACTTACTAATAACAAGCCTGACAGTCTGTGTGTCTTTTCTAGTGCTGTTCCTAATCAGCGTGACGAGCACAGAGTGAGTAACTCGGGCGCTTTACTCCATCGGAACTGTCTATAAAAGAAGATTTCAAAGAGGAAAGATCACCCTCACTTGCTAATAACGAGCCTGACGGTCCGTGTGTCTTTTCTACCACCGTTCCTAATCAGAGTGACGAGCACAGAGTGAGTAACTCGGGTGTTTTACTCCATCGGAACTGTCTGTAAAAGATTTCATAGAGATCGCTCCCACTTGCTAATAACGAGCCTGACAGTCTGTGTGTCGTTTCTACGTTGTTCCCACTCAGAGGGACGAGCCCAGAGTGAGTAACTCGGCAGCTGTTCCCAGCTGGCATTACCTGGACGATGGGCGGCGTGGTCTGCGAGTAGGGCGAGGTCACTCCGTAGACGGTCTGGCAGGTCTGGCCCTGGTAGTAGATGGCCGTTTGGGACTGCGCCGGGGAATAGGGCTGCTGCTGCACGGCCACGGGCTGCTGGCCGGAATCCCACACGCCGTAACCCTGCCCCTGCACCGCCCCGGCCGCGGCCACCGGCAGCACGGCCACGTTGGCGGCCTCCTGGTGCACCACGGCGTCGCCCTGGGCCACGTACTGCGGCGCGGCCACCTCCATGGCGGCGGCAACGTGCTGCACCACGGGCACGGGCTGCGGGGCCGCGCTCAGGGCCGCCGCCGCCGCCGCCGGCTCCACCGCGTGTCCCACCAAAGTCTGGGAATGCTCGTATCCCGCCGGGGAGCACATGGAGTCCATGGTGGGCGTGGGCAGCAGCACCTTGCCGGCGTTGGGGTTGCTGGGGTCCACGTAGGCCTGCATGGGGTAGCCGGGAGGGTAGCCCATGAAGCCGTGGTGGGAGGTGCCGTAGCCCATGGAGTCGTAGGGAAGCGGGGAGGTCATGCCCAGGTTTTGGAGCTGCTGCTGTTGCTTCTGGGCTTCTCGTTGGGCCACCTCCTGCTCGAAGAGCTTGCGGCGCTCCTCCGTGGACAGCTTGTTGCGGTCCTTGGGCCGGACTTTCTTCTTGGAAGAGGCCGGGGTGTCGTACCTGGCAGGGAAAAGGGCTGTGAGGCCTCGGGGAGCTGCAGGGCTCAGGGCTCCGGCAGCGAGAGGGGGCAGTGGAAAACCCGGAATGCCCCACAACGACGTTCCCGGTTTTTTTTCCGGCTGTTTGAGCGACTCGAGGGAAACCCGCTGGTCAAACAGCTGGAAAACTCAAGGGAAACTCATCCACAGGGAGCCAGGGCAGAGGATGGGCAATCCCAACGGATTGGCCAACGTCAGCCTGGTGCTGATGGAGGGCCAAGGATGCCACAGGGGAGCTGCTCCGGGATACCTGGAGAAGGGAGGGAACCACAGATCTCCAAAAGAACCCAGGGAAAGGTCACAATCCGCAGGCTATCCCAAACGGGCCCTGCCGGAAACGCTTCTCCCAAAGCAGGACACACGAGGAACTTGGAAGCAGCTCCCCAACGGGAGCAACTCACAAAGCAGCAGCTTTCCCTACCAAATTCCAGTGCTGGGGTGAGAATTCCATTTTTTTTTTTTTTTTTGGCCAGGACCCCCCAGATGGGAGCTGCAGACACGGCAAAGAACAAGGGAAATCACAAGCAGCACATTCCTGTTTGGAATTCTGCTCGTTCCCAGACCCGCAGCTCCAGCTACAAAAAAAAAAAATGGTGTGGATGGGGGTTTTTAATTCCTTAAAGAGTTCTCATCCCAAACCACGCAGCAGCTGGAGGGATTTTTCCAGGGAATTAAAGGAGGAGGGGAAAAAAAAAAAACCCAAAAAAACGCCCAAGGACTTTGATCAAAGCCCAACCAAGGAAAATTTCAGATCAAAGGTGGGTATTTCCAGACGTTACGAGTGTGGTAAAGCAGGGATTACGAGGAAAAATGCTTGGCTGCCTTTAATATAACGGATTCCACAAAGCATCCGGGATATTCCCCACAAATTCTGGGATCCATTTACATATCAAAGGCACATTGCCACCAAGAGATCCGCTGGAGCCGCTTCCTGGCGTTCCCAGAGGAGCTGCAGGATCCCTTAATGGGAACCTCATTGCCGGGAGGGGTTGGATTTCCCTAATTAAAGTCTTTCCTGGCACCGCCTGGAGAGTTTGGAAGAGAAGCAGCTGCCACGGAGGGAGTGGGAAGAAGGGAACGGAGGGTTTAGTGTTCCTTTCTCCATCTATTTGGTTATTTTTTCCTCATTAAATCCTCGGGATAACAGAGAGGGATGCTCAGAGCGGGGAGAATTCCCAGAGAAGGAATTTGCTCCTTCACCAGCACGGACACGGCACAGGGGGAAGAGCCAGAGCGGCAACTCCTCACCCCAAAAAAAAAAAAAACCAAACCGCTTGTTCTGTTTAAAACAACCCCCAAAAAATCCAGGATTTACATCCCGGGGACGTTTCCGGCCTCGTGGCGGAGGGATGGATTTACATCTGTGTTTCCTAGCCAGATGTTTCCAACTTTCCCAGCTCGGCTCAGCGCGAGGTCTCCTCGTCTGGCTGACTCGGCACCAATTGTTCCCTAATTCTGGAGTGGCTTTGAGAGGGACAACAGAGCGAGTGACTCCTTCAAAGGAAATTCCACGGCGTCTCTGCCGCCTTCGACACCATCTCCAGCCCCTCCGAACTGCACGACACGGAATGTCCTCCTTCTCTTCATCAGGAGCCGCGGGCTCAGCCGCGATGCCACCATTCCCAAGGAAAGGCAGGAGACCTGGCTGGGATCACGCCTACCTGGATTGTTGTCCTGACAGGTATTTTTAGGGAATAAAGCACTCAGTCGAGGAAGTTTTGGAGTTGGAAATCCTGTTTTGGGCACCGCTCCCTCTTGGAGAGGGATTGCTCCAAGTTCCGAATAATTCCCAGCACGGCGGGAAGAGGTGGAGCAGGAGAAGGGAATGGGTTTGGAAGGAGCCAGGGGAGCTCTCTGCATTAGGAGGGCTGCATCCTGGAATTCCTGGGTTCCCCTGGATCCCTGGAAGTGGCCCAGGCCAGGCTGGACAGGGCTTGGAGCACCCTGCGACAGTGGAAGGTGTCCCCGTGGGACCGGATGGGCTTTAAGGTCCTTCCAACCCAAACCATCCCACGATGCCTCATTCCTGCGCAGGAAATTCCTGCGTGATTTCCCTCAGTCCCCCACCTCATTCCCAAAACGCTCCTGAAGATGGAAGCGCAGTTTTGTCCCGGAAAAGAAACCACCAACTCCCAAATCCCACCAGGGCTGAATCTCATCACCTGGAGAAAACTCCCTCCCCCAGCCCTGGGCCATCCCAAAGATCTCCAGGCTGGTTTTTTTTCCCGGAGATCTCCGCCAGGAACGTGGCAGATCCCTGGGATACGGCAGCTCCTTGCCACCACTTGCCTGTCCTCCGGCCTCTTTGTCCCCCTCTCGTAGGCTGAGGAGGGAGGGGACAGGGAATCTCGGCGTCTCTTCCTCTCCTTGCTCTGGCTCTGCCGCTCGGGATCCCGCTCCCGGCTCAGGCTTGGGTTCTTGGGAGTGGGGGTCTGATCCCGGAGCCCGGCTGTCTCTCTCCCAGCTGGTGGGAAAAAACAGGGGAAAAAAAATAAATAAATGGGATTTTTATTATCAGTTGGGGAGTAAGAGCTCCCCTGGCTCTTGGGAACGGCCTCGAGTTGTGCCGGGAAACGTTCCGGTGGGGTATCGGGAATATTCCTCGCGGAGTCCCCATCCCCGGAGGGATTTCCCAGCCCTGTGGATGTGACACTTGGGGACACGGTGGCCTCGGCAGTGCTGGGGGATGCTTGGATTCATCCTTGGAGGGCTTTTCCGAGGCTCACCAATTCCATGATTTTAAATCTAGGTTGCCCCATCTCCCCCCCACCCACCACTCCGACTGTTTTCCCAGTTCCCAGGAGCTGTTTTCCCAGGATTCCACAAACCGGGAAGACGAAAACACGGGAAGAGGTGAGGACTTACCGCTGCTCTCCTTCTCTGCTTGGCTCTTCTTGGGGATGCGATAAACCTCCTGCGGAAAAGCCACGGGGCAGGGTCAGGACTCCAGCTGCTCCCCCAAAACCACCCCAGACCCACACAAATCACACATCCACAGGAAACCACCAGAAAATAAAAAGAAAAAAAAGGGGGAGGGGGTGGTCTCCTGAAGGAAAAGTTCCGGGGTTTTGGGGGGGGTTGTTTTTTGTGGTGCTTTCCATATATCTCCTCTGCCGCACGTTTGGTTTTTGATGGATTCAGGTGGAGTTTTTGGGCCCAAGAGCTCCGGGCGGAGCTGTGGGGTCCGACACCATCCGTGGTGGTGGTGGTGGTGGTGGTGGAGTGTCCCACCAGCAGCTCCTGCTGTCCCTGTCCTGCTCCCCAGGGCGGTTTGGGATAACCCCAGCGAGGAGCGGGGCAGTTGGGCTGCGTGATTCCAACAGATCCCTTCCCACTGGAGACATCCCATGCAGCTGTGATCCTGGCTCTGGTGGCCACCATCTCCTCGTGGACCATCCCGTGGCCTCACTGGGGACGGGGGTCACGCTGCCATGATGTTCCCGAGGCCTGATGTCTGATGTGGGAGCATCCCGAAGGGAAATGGGCGGCCCTGAGGGACCCCTTGGACCTGCTGAGGTGGGACACCAACACCCGCCAGGCCTCCAACAGCAGCAAAGCCCAAACCCTCGGCTCATCCTCAGCACAGGAACCACCTGGAGCTGCTGGAGAGATCCACAGGAGGCCCCGGAGCTGCTCCAGGGCTGGGAGAGCTGGGAACGTTCCCCGGGAGAAGGGAGAAATCCAGGGAGAGCTCAGAGTCCATAAAGGGGCTCCAGGAGAGCTGGAGAGGGGCTGGGGACAAGGGATGGAGGGACGGGACACAGGGAATGGCTTCGAGCTGAAAGAAGGAGATTTAGATGGAATATTGGGAATTGGGAATTCCTGGCTGGGCTGGAATTCCCAGAGATTTGTGGATCCCGGGAATGTCCAAGGCCAGGTTGGAGCAGCCCGGGACAGCGGGAGGTGTCCCTGCCGTGGCAGGGGTGGCACTGGATGATCACAAAGGTCCTGGCAGCTCCAGGTGGAGACGGCACCGTGGGAAGGAAGGAAGGGAAGCAGAGCTGGGAATGAGGATCGGGATTTCCCTGAATCCCAGGTTTAGCACAGTGTCCTTGGCAAACCCCCTGGACTGGGCAGGAATAACTCTTCCCGTGTCACCGGAACCAACTCTGCATCCCTCCAATTAAGCACTGAGGTTTATTAGCACCTTTCCACGCTCATAATGGGAATATTCTGTGCAAATCCCATCTTGCCTCAGGGATGCTCATGATCCTACAGAGGTTTTGCGGCAATTCTGACTGTCCAAGTGCTGGAAGGTTTGGGGGAAAAAGAAAAAAAAAAAAGCTCATTTTTGTTCCATTCCAGCTTCTGTCAAGCCCTTGCTCTGTTCCCTCCCTGAAGGAACGCAGTATTCCCAAGAATTCCCAGTTATTTCCAGCGGAACGCGACGAAGCAGCTGGTTTGTGCCCGACGGAGCATCGCTGGTGGAGCAGCAGCTGCATCCCAAAAATAAAAAAAAAAACCCACTAAATCACAAAGGAAGACGCTCATTTTATCACAAATAAAGTGTTTTGGGGAGCTGCGCTGCCATTCCGGCTTTCCCAGGGCACCTTCCCAAAAATATCCTTTCATTTAAGCCCCGGATGAGGCAGAGTGCGGGGAAAAAAACCTGGATTTGACTGTTCCTGGGGGAGGGAGCGGTGAAGGCCGCTCCAGTTGGGAATTTAAAGCTTCCACGTGCTCAGAAACGTGGAGCTCACCTCGATTTGACTCTCAGATTTTACAGAACATCCTCTTTCCTGTTTCTTTTTATTAATTCCTTGAGTTTTTCAAGCTCTTTGGGAATTAATTAACGGGTTGGCTCAAGGGGCTCATGATGATTTTAGCCCTGGATGGGCTAAAAATGAGAATTTTCCTTTGGCAAAAAAGAGAAAGGGAAGGAGAAGAAACCCTGCTGCGGTTCGTCCACGAGGCAAAACCACTTCAAAAAGGGCTGCTGCTGGCTAAACAAATTTTAAAAAACCAAAAAAAACTGGGATTCGGGCCGAGGTTTTTAGGTTTTTAAAGATGTTTTGGCTTTTCTGTGGAGCCTGAACACAGCACGCGGAGACTGAAGCATCTACAAGGAAGAGAGGAGTTAAAATTCCCTAAAAATGCCCTTTGAATTAAAGTTGTTTTGGTTTTTTTTTTAATTTATGTGTTTGCTATGGGCTAGCATACTCCAAATCCAGGTTTTTTTGGGTTTTTGGTTTTTAAAGATGAAATGTAAAGAAACAAAGCAGCAGCTCCTTGTTTGGAACGGGGAGGGATGCAGGATGAGCCCATAATTACAGAGGATTTACGTATTTAGAAGTGACGTAATCCAGGGAACGCCTGATCGTGGAATCGAGGAATGGTTTGGGCTGGAAGGACCCTGAAGCTCATCCCGTTTTACCCCTACCACGGTCAGGGAAGCTCCCACCAGGCCAGGCCGCTCCAGCCAGCCACAACCCGTGGATTTTCATTTTATTTTCACCATCGGGTCGATTTGTTGGGTGTTTTTTTTTCAATTTTAAAACAATAATTTGATTTCATTCATTTTAATGCAATGACTTTAATTTCACAGCAGAATTCCACAGCTGAGGGACGGCAGGGATGACTTTGCCCTCTCGCTGCCTCGTGGGGGACGGAGGTGACCACAGGGGCACGTGCTGGAGCCCCAAAATCACTTTCCAGCAACAGGGTTTGCTCATTTTTTTTCTGCTTTCCCACATTCAACTCCTAAAAATGTTTCATTTTCAGAGCAGCACATCCAAAAAATCCTCCCCAAGTCTACCCTGGCTGTTCCCGAGGGAAATGAGGAAGCACCAAGGAATGGGATCACGGATGAAGTGCGAGAGGAGAACGACGCCAATGTTGGGATGAGCTGAACTACACCAACTGTCCCAGCTCCCAAAAAAAGATCTGTCCCATCACAGAGCAGGATGGGGAATGGGAAATCACCGGGAAAAGACTCACTGGGAAGAGGAGGAGGATGAGGAGCACCTGGAACAAAGGGACTTGCCAATCCCAGCATTGCTTTAGGTTCACCAGGACATTGGGGCAGCCCATTCCAGGGTCCATCCCAAAAAAACCAGGTCCAGCCCTAAAAAAGCCCCAAAATCCAAGTTAATGATGAGCGGGGAGCGAGTGAGGAAAAACTCCAGCTCCACTCAACGGAGCCTCCAGCAGCCCCCATTCCACGCGGGAAAACGGAGGCAGCGAGGGGCTCCGAAGCAGGACCAAACGCAGGGATTCGTCCCAATTGCCCCACGGAAAGCAGATGGTGGTCAGGGCAGGCTGGGGGAAGTCCCAAGGCAAGCGGATTTTATTTCCCGAAACGGGAGCTGCAGCCGGCGCCAACGGGCTCCAAACGGCTGCCGGCAAAACTCGGAAGGGATTGCAAGGGAAAATTGAACGCAGGAGGAAAAGTGACACGAGTCTGTTGGACGCGAACGAGGCGGGGGGGGAAAAAACGGGATTTAGGCCGGCCAGCCTCAGGCACAACCCCAGCCTCGGCTTGGGAAAGGGAAGGGAGCTGCGGGATGGAGCTCAGAGGATTCCGCAGCGGGAAAGGAAGGTTGTGCCTGGAGGGAAGCCACTCCTCCAATCTGTCCCTCAGCTGCCAGCCGTTCCTGAATCAACGGTTGGGTTTGATGATCTTTTCCGACCCTTAATGATTCCATGAGTTTATCCTGTGATTCTGTGAGCTCCTGTTGACTTGCTGAAGGAACGCAACGCAACCGAATCCGTCCCCTGCAAGCCGGATCCTCTCCTCTCCTTCTCTTGGCCCTGTTCCTGCTCCTTCTTCTCCTTCTCCTTCTCCCTCTCCCTCTCCTCTCCTGCTCTTGGTCCTGTTCCTGCTCCTTCTCCTTCTTTTTCTTCTCCTTTTCTTCTCCTTCTCCTTTTCTTCTTCTCCTTTTCTTCTCCTTCTCCTTATTCTTCTCCTTCTCTCTCTCCTCCTACTCTTGGTCCTTCTCCTGTTCCTTCTCCTTCCCCTTCTCCCTCTCCTGCTCTTGGTCCTGTTCCTTCTCCTTCCTCTTCTCCTTCTCTTCTTCTTCTCCTTCTTATTTTCTTCTCCTCTCTCCTCTCTCCCTCCAGCTCCAACGTGATCCCAAGGAACGGAGCAGAGCAAGAGGAAGGACCAACACCATGACATCCCTGCTTGAAGGCCAGAAAATCCCACAGCAAGCCAGGGCCCGGCCGCTCCTCAATCCGATCGCTTCCCCCAACTATTCCTCGCTCTAAATGTTATAACGAATTCTAAAATTCCCGATTAAAGCAGGGAGCCGGAGCCAGGCACTCCAGGATGGCTTCACTGGGAAAGGGACAGGCAAGAGCCGCCTCAAGGGCCTTCAGCAGGATAAATCAGAGGAGACTTGGAAAGATCATCCCAGGGCAAGATGGAAGCTCAGTTGCCTTTGGTCACCCAAGATGTCCCATTCAGGCCGAAATGTCGGGATACTGGGAAAATTCCTTATGGAAGGAAGCGTCCAGCAGTGGAACAGGCTGCCCAGGGCAGGAGTCCCCGTCCCTGGAGGGATTTAACATCCCTGTGGATGTGGCACTTGGGGACAAGGGGCAGCGATGGCCTCGGCAGTGCTGGGGGATGGCTGGACTCAATCACCTCTGAGGGCTTTTCCAACCTCACCAATTCCCTGATTCCGTGATTATTAAGCTCCCAAGTGGGTGCATAAAACAAAGTCCGCTTTGGCCCGGGTCAGGGTGAGGACTCAGCCTTGAGCTCCGAGTCACCGCGAACGCTCACAAGGCCAGAAGCATCCAACTAAAACCTTTCAGACCCAAGACTGGCTCTTCCAAAAGATTTTTTTCCTAAACCCAAGACCTTCTCCAAGCCACACGGAAAGGGGCTGTGGATCCTCAGAGCCACGACTCCCGGCTGCCCTTCCCCAGAAGGCAAGGGCCTCCTCTGGAGTGGAGGAAGATTCCCAAATCTCGGCCCCAAAACATCCTCTCTGCCCCTCAGCTCAGCTCCTCAACCTCAGCCCCCAAGAGGACGTTGGGAAGAGCTTCCCAAGCTTGGTTCCGGCGATTCCGAGAGGTCTGCTGTCCATCACGCCGCGGTCACCTCCAGCACGGATCAGCCCCACGGAGCCTTACCTGAGCACAATCCACCTGGATGAACCACGTGGAACCACCACCACCACCACCACCACCACCACCACCTGTGCCCTTGGCCGGGGGTCCAGCAGCCGGCCTCGGGCACCGGGGAGGGAGTTTTCAGCCCGGGAGAAGCCATGCAGCGCTTCCCTCGGAGAGCGGGAAGGACGCCCACGAGCCCGGGCTGAAAACTCATCCCGCTGGGAATGTTGAGTGTGTGTGTCGTGCTACGGAGTCAGAGTGTTGGGAGGAGCCCTGGGAGGACTTACAAAGTCCTGTGTGTAGAGAGGTAGAGAAAAAAATCAAGCTCACTTAATCCTTTCAGGCCAGGAGCTGGGATTTCCCCGGAGCGACGTCCATTGCCGGCAATGGACGCACCAAAATAACATCGTCGGCATCGCCGAGTTAACCACCTCTGTCCTCCTTTCACCTATCACACTCTGCTCAGCTTCCCAACCATCTTCCCGGCTCTTGGCGCTATGTCCTCTCCCTTCTTCCGCACGGAGTTGGAGAAAAGGAGCCCCTTGGTCAGCTCTGGCTGCCCGGAGAAGCTGGATGGAAACGGTGGAAATCACAAGGGGGGTCATCAGCAAGGCTGGAGAGGACAGCGCTAAAGTCAACGACGTTTCCGACCCTCCCGCCCCTCCCCAGGCCAAGGCCAGGTGTTCCACCACTCCAAAAATCCCGGCTTTTCCAAAGCTTGGGGCTGCTGGGAAAGGCACCTGGAGGTGATTTATCCATTCCCCCTTCCAGCTTGGATTTGTCTTTTAGACAGCCCGGGGTTGGGGCTTCAGTGGCACCTGATGAGGTGAGAGTTGGACAGAGGCAGTTAACTCCCAGAGCCACGAAAAAAGTCCAGGAGAGGATAAATTCCCAGCTCCCAGTTTTTCCCTACAATTGTTTGATAGGAGAGAAATGAGTTGTCACGGCCCCGTGTCACGATCCTGCTTTTTTTGGGGTGAATTTGCTGGGATTACTCATGAGATCCAACCCCATCCCTACAACCAGACCACGACCCGCGGCTCATTAATAAATACACAGAGAGGATGAGAATCCACATCTAAAATACGGGAACGTGTCGGGAATCCACATCTAAAATACGGGAACGTGTTGGGACTCCACATCTAAAATACGGGAATGTGTCGGGACTCCACATCTAAAATACGGGAATGTGTCGGGAATCCACACCTAAAATACGGGAACGTGTCGGGAATCCACATCTAAAATACAGGAATGTGTCGGGACTCCGTGGTCCGACCACAACTTCCACAAAGTTCCAAAGATTCCCAAGCTGAGCTTCTCCAAGCTCCGAAGGAAACACAAATCCTGGGGATAAAACGACACCATCGGCTCAAATTCGGTCTCACGGCGACGTTTTGGGGGAGTTTTGTGTGGAATTTCACACGTGTTATTAATATTTGATGGTTTTCTCTGTGCTGTTCCGTGTACGTGAGCGTGGAAGGGAACACAGCTGTTCCAAAGGAGCAACTCAGTCCGGATAACCAAAACAAGTCTCCGAAGCAGAGCAGGACTAAGGCCTGACTTAAAATCTAGTTTAAAACAGGTTGGACTTGATCTTGGAGGTCTCTTCCAACCTTAAAAATTCCCTTGGCAATGACGGAAAAGGGCTTCTCCCAATTTAACCACAAATTCAACCTGACGGTGTCGCTTTGAAAGGAAAACCACACCAAGAGTCTGCAAATTCAAATCCGGTAAATGATCCAAGATCCACTTGGAAAAAAAAGGAAGGAAGACACCAAACCACAACCCAACCCCTCTACAGAAACTTCCTCCCCCTCTAAGATTCGTTTGGGCACAAATGACGGTGCCCAAAATCCGTGAATTTCCAGGAGCATCTGACCCTCCTGAAAAACTCAGGCTGAGGTCAAACGTCCCCGAATTCTCCTGGGAATCTCTGCATTCCTAAATCCTGGTGTTTGCAGCTCCAGAAATGGCACGAGCAAAGCTGAAGGCGAGGTCTCCGCCTGCGCCGGTGCCGCAGCACGATTAACACCCGTTATTTTAATCACCCTCTTTCAATCATTACTCATTAGCAAAGCCGATGGGGAAATAAACTCCTCGGCTCCGCGATGAACCGGAAAACAGAAATTGGCTTCAAACTACTTCCAGCAATTAAAGCCGGGCTGGTGGTTGATTAAGAGAAGGGCAGAAGAGCATCCAAGTCCCACCAAGCCCACACGAGGCTGGAATTGCGGCAGCGCCGTCAATTCCTGCTGGATCCTCAGGAATCACTGGGTTTGGACTTGTCGAAGAGGCTCCCAGCCCTCCTGCCCTTGAATACAAGGAATGGGAAATAAAGCATGGAATGCCATCCTACAGGAGCAGCCGGCGGGTGAAGAGCTGCCCGAGATCTGAAGAAACCCAAGGAAGGAGTGAAGTGTTGAGTGGGCAGCGAGATCCACAGAACCACGGAATGGTTCGGGACCTTCAAGGACATCCAGTGCGACCCCCTGCCACCTTCCACTCCCCCAGGCTGATCCCAGCTCCAGCCTGGCCTCGGACACTTCCAGGGATCCAGGGGCAACCACGGCTTCTCTGGAAACCTCTGCCAGGGTCTTCTCGCTCTCACAAGGAGGAATTAATTCCTTCTTAACCACTGGTCTAAACCTTTCCTCTTTCAGTTCAGAACCGGTACCGGGATGTCACCCTACGTCCCATCAAAAAGAAGCTGCTGGCTGCAGATCCCACTACGGGCCACCTACGGGCCAGGGACACGATCCCAGAGGACAGAGGGAGCCACCGAGCCCTCCTCTGGGAAGAGGTTTTCTGCTCCAGAAGACCCTCAAGTCCCAAATAAGGCCCCAATCCGGGCATTTCCAACTGCAGACACCCAGGGGTTGATCCAACACTGCCTCGGAGAGGAGCTGCCATGGCCAGCAGACCTTCTCTGGAGGCTCCACACGGTGCAGATGGACAGCAGAGGTTGAAGGGACAGGAAAAGCTGGGCACATTGGGATTAACTGAATCCAGAGAATCCCAGAACGGCTGGGTTGGGGGAACCCTGAGGATCACCCAATTCCACTCCTTGTCATGGCACAGGGGCACCTTCCACCATCCCAGGTTGCTCCAAGCCCTGTCCAACCTCGGACCTTTCCAGGGACAGGGCATTTAGGAGCAGCCATAACACTTCCAAGGATGGAATTCAGGAGCAGGCAGTCTATCAGGCAGTTTCAAGGCCGAGGGGGCGAGGGCCACTTCCACCCAAAACCACTCAGGGGAATCTGAATCCCTCAGAGCTGCCCTTTTCCCTGGACAACCTAAGAAACAAGAGGACGGCTGAGGCGTCCTCGTGTGCCCAAACCCAACCAGCTGCTGCTTTCAACACCTGGACATTTCTCAGATCACACCCAGGGCAGCTGGCACCAGAGGATTTATACAGAAAGCACCTTTTGTGTCGAGAAAGCTCTTTAGTTACCAAATATTGACCAGAAGGCATCAAACCAGCCCCGTTTGCACCACGCCACCACCAAATCCACGTTTGGTTTGTTTTTTCCGTAGCTCCAGGAGCTGCACGGAGCCGCCTCTTACCTTGAGCTCCTTCCAGCTGTCGAGCAGCCTGGTGGCCAAGTCGCTGACATCCACGATCTTATCCGTCTGCTCCTGGCTCCTCTCGCTCTCCACGTCGGAGACTCCCTCCTCTTCATCCTGCGACGGCGTCTCCATGGCCATGGGCTCCTCCAGCTTGGCCCCGTTGCTCTCCTTGACCTCGGCCTCGGGCTCGGCCTCCAGCTCTGCAGGTTTGCTGCTCTCCACCGGCGCCTCCACGGCGCTTTTGACCTCCTGCTGCTGCTGCTGCTCCTCTGCCACCTCCATGGGAGCCGCCTCCAGCTGATCCAGGTCCTCCTTGCCTTCCTTCCCTTCCAGCTCGCTGGTGGTGTCCGAGATGGCGCTGTCCATGCTGTTCTCGCTGATGATCTTCAGCCTCCTGAAGACCAGCTTTTTCGGGGTGTCGGCGTCGGGCTCCAGGCCCTGCTTGGCCAGGATCTCGGGGGTGTTGAGCGGGGTGTGGGCACGCGAGGTGTTCTCGCTGGAATATCCGTCGCCCTCGCTGAGCTGCGGCACGGCCGCCTTGGTCTGGGCCCAGCGCTGGATGATGGGCAGCACCTTGCTCTCCTCCAGCATGTTCTTGGTAGGGATGGGCAGCAGCTCCAGGGTTTTCATGATCTGAAAGGGGAGGGGGCAAGGGAAAAGCGGGGAGGTGTCAAGTAGACGGCGTGTCCAAAGCCGGAATAATTCGCTTTCCTCGGGAAGAATTAACTCCGGAATATCGAGGTGGTCACGGAGTCCCAGGATGGTTTGGATGGAAAGGGATCTTAAGGATCATCAATTCCATCTTCTGTCATGGGCAGGGACACTTTCCATTATCCCAGACTGCTCCAAGCCCCATCCAACCTGACCTGGGACACTTCCAGAGTCCACAACCTCTCTGGAAAACCTCACCACCCTCCCGGCCAAGAATTCCCTCCTAATATCCCATCTAAAATCTAAAGAGCTGCTCTAACGATGGTCACAGGTGGTGGGTGAGGGATT
Organism: Chamaea fasciata; assembly: GCF_029207755.1. NCBI lineage: Eukaryota > Metazoa > Chordata > Aves > Passeriformes > Sylviidae > Chamaea > Chamaea fasciata. Next base: position 152,217,165 of record NW_027094086.1, read on the forward strand.
TTGGGAAGATTTTCTCCGTGGAAAGGGTTGTTAAACATTGGAATGGGGTGCTCAGGGAGGTTTGGAGTGTCCAGCCCTGGAGGTGTCCAAGGAACACCTGGAGGTGGCACTCAGAGCTCTGGGCTGGGGACAAGGTGGGGATTGGGCACAGCTGGGACTCGGTGACCTTGAACTTCCAGGTGTCTTTGGAATGTCTGAAACATTCCAGTTTCACTTCAGATTGTCAGGATCCCAAAATCCCAGTGCTCCAGCACGGAATGAACAGCGACAGCAACAACCCTTTAAGTCTGGCTCATGGAATCTGCCTCAGGAATCTAAGGGAAACCACAGGAGCAAATTCCTTCCGTTTATTAAGGATTTGCCTGAGGGCAGAAGTTTCAGGCCTGTAGTTCTGAGGCACCTGAGGTGGTTTTCCATGAATGCTTGGCACGGATTTGTGTTTTAAAAAAACAGAAAGGAGAAAAAAGAAAAAAGAAAGGAGAAAAAAGAAAAAAGAAAAAAGAAAAAAGAAAAAAGAAAAAAGAAAAAAGAAAAAAGAAAAAAGAAAAAAGAAAAAAGAAAAAAGAAAAAAGAAAAAAGAAAGAGAGAAAGAGAGAGAGAAAGAGAGAGAGAAAGAGAGAAAGAGAGAGAAAGAGAGAGAAAGAGAGAGAAAGAGAGAGAAAGAGAGAGAGAAGAGAGAGAAAGAGAGAGAAAGAGAAAGAGAGAGAAAGAGAGAGAGAAAGAAGGAGAAAAAGAAGGAGAAAAGAAGGAGAAAAAGAAGGAGAAAAAGAAGGAGAGAAAGAAGGAGAGAAAGAAGGAGAAGGAGAAGGAGAAGGAGAAGGAGAAGGAGAAGGAGAAGGAGAAGGAGAAGGAGAAGGAGAAGGAGAAGGAGAAGGAGAAGGAGAAGGAGAAGGAGAAGGAGAAGGAGAAGGAGAAGGAGAAGGAGAAGGAGAAGGAGAAGGAGAAGGAGAAGGAGAAGGAGAAGGAGAAGGAGAAGGAGAAGGAGAAGGAGAAGGAGAAGGAGAAGGAGGAGAAAAAGAAAAAGAGAAAAGAGAAAAGAGAAAAAGGAGAAGAGAGAAGAAAACCAACCCCCGTGATGCCGAGCATTCAGCAAAGCCGCCCAAACCCTTTTCCCCAAGAAGGGCTTGGCCAGGCCTGGCACAGGCCAGAGCCCCCATTCCTGCAGGGACTGAGGGGACGTGGCACTTGGGGACAAGGCCGAGGGGTGGCCTCAGCAGCGCTGGGGGATGGTTGGGCTGGCTCTTAAAGGGCTTTTCCCACCCGGAGGATTCCCAGGGAACCACTGACCTCCAGCTGCAGCTTCAGGTTGTTGGCCGTGCTTCCCCTGCCGTCGCCCAGCTCCGTCATCCAGATCCAGAGCAGGGACAAGCCGTGACACTCCAGGAAGGATTTCAGGCAGGACTGCGAGTGCGTGTTCTGGGGAGCCAAATTGGGAAAGGTCAGAGACTTTCCAGGCGAAAAAAAAAAAAAACATGGAAAACCGCTCCAGCTGGGATGGTGGTCAAAGCCATGGCAGAGCCAGGACTCGGCACCTGAGCGGGTCCAACCCGATTCCAGCGGTTGGAACTGCCGGGATTTGGGATTCCTCATAAATAAGGAGGAATAAAAGTGAAGGATAAGGGAATCCTGGAGCCGGTCAGGTGAGTTTGGGATGCAGGAAGAAGTCCAGGGAGGCATCCCTGCCCTCCCCGGGCTGCTCCTCACCTGGATGAGCTTGAGGCAGGTGAGTTTCTGCTCCAGGGTTTCGATGCGGACCATGAGGCGGGACAAGCTCAGCACCTGGTTTTTATCCGAGAGCCCTTCCCCGTTCTCCAGCAGCGCCTCCAGCTCCCCGTCCACCTGCACAGCCCAAGGGAAACAACCCCCTCAACCTCAGGACAGGGAATTCCCTGACTCCAACCTCTGTTTTCCCCAAGGAATGGGCACGTTTTAACTCCGATAAAAATTCTCCCGGTGGTTGCATCCAAAACCCTCCCGGGTCCTGAGTTTATCTTTTCGTGCAGGAAAACAAAACGGAGAAATTATCTTTAAGCGCCGGTCAAGCTTCTTCTTTATATTCTGAATTAATTCTTTATAAATTTGTAATGACTGATGGATTGTGAACTGCAACGGGTTTTTAATCTTTACGGTCAGAGATTCCCTCTCCACGTGGACACTGGGAGATCACCCTCTCATTTAGTGGCTCATTAGTGGTTTAAAACATCCTAGAAATGATTTAGGAACTCCTGCTTGGCTTCCTCACTCTCTGGAAATGATTTAGGAATTACTTCTTGGTTTCCTCGCTCTCTGATACAGCAAATAAAAACGAAATTGGCATTTTTAAACTTCCCAGAAGAATCAGGAATAAACCTTCTCCATAGGAATAGAGGTTGGTCTCGTCAAGGATGGAATAATTGCAGTTTACAGGGGTTAAAGAAGAGCCTGGGCGGGTTCTTGCAGAAGGTTTCACCCAGAGAAATCCCTCTCGCTCTGGATTCTCCGCACTTTTTCCACATGGTGTGAACCCACCCGCGCAATTCCAAGGGTTGTCTCTAAAATTCCACCTCCTGAGATGGAGAAACTCTGCCCTTGGAGCCGCCAAATTTCAGGCGAAGCCAACATTGTTCATCTTTCATCAATGTTTAAAAAAAATCATGGAAAGCAAGCCAAATTTTCAAATCCACGAGGAATTTATGGCGGGGTTTAGTTACGGAGGAGCAAACACCGGAGCTGGCAAAGTCACTCTCTGGTGGGACTTTGAATAACCAGGAGAAAGGAGATATGGATTTAACTGAAGATCCCAAGAAAACACGAATCTTGTGAAAGAAACCCACTGCAGTTGGAGAAGACCTCCAAGGTCATCCCTCCAACCTTTCCTGGCACATCCATGGGAAAAGACTGAACCCCGAGGTCACCAGGAGTCACCTTCTCCCAAAGGATCGGCGTTGGGATGAGAAGGAAAACCTGAGCCAGGGGAGGCTCAGGTGGGATTTTGGGGAAATTCCCACATGGAAAGGGCTGCTGGGGGTGGAATCCCCGTTCCTGGAGGGATTTAAAGCCACGGGGAGGTGGCAGCGTTGGGGAACGGTTGGCTGTCGCCCTAACTCTGCCTGCTTTTCAGAGTTTGCATTTCCTCGCGCAGCTTCAAGAAAACAACGTGCATTTTTCGGATTGATCTCTTTGTTTACACCTTTCCTTCTCTGCGAGGAGAAAGGTGACTGGTGGCGGTCGTCACCCACGAGGTCAAAGAGGCGACAACCCGTGCAGCCACAGAAAGAACTGCATAAAGGACGGGGTCGGAAAATCAAACCCAAAACTTGCCTGCCTCACACCCTTTCGCGTCCCCAAACTTGACAGGGATTTTCCCGAGCTCGGGGACGGCCGGAGAGCCGAACTCACCGAGTCCTTTTTCCGGGAGCGTTCCTTCTTCATCTTCCCTCCGGCCGCACGGATGCTGACCCTGTTCTCCCCGCCCAGGTAGCCTCGGCAGTTGGAGGAGCCACAGAAACATTTCTGGGCCTCTTTGCTGGGTGGAGGGGAGACACAAAGGGACCTTCAGCAGCAGCTCAAAACCCTCTCCCACCTTCCCACCTCCAGAGGCCGGGAATGGGAAGGGCTCCGCGCGGAAAAGCCGCCGAAAATCCAAAAGAAATCTTGATTCCCAGCACGGCTCCCACGATCCCGGGTTGTGGCAGCTGGGAAGACAAGCCTGCCTCGCCTCCAGGCTCTCCACAGCTCAAGGACCAGGAGCCAGGGGGGAAAAAGTGGGGCTGACAACTTCTCATCCCACATTGCCATCAATATCCTAATTTTCCGAAGGAATTTATCTCCAGGAGTTAGGAAAAGCTGGCATTTCGTGGCATTTCATAGCTCAGGCGTCGAATTTTAGAGCTCCAAACGGGATGAAGAATGAGCTCAGGATTCACGGGAGCAGCAAAACCCGCACGGAAAATTTTGGGGTTGGATGCTCGGCCACGGATAATGAACACAAGATATATGACAAATATAACAAATATTTAAAAATATATAATAAATGTAATAATTGCAATAAATACAAATCCCAAGGAATATTCCTACCAAGCCTCTGTATTTCCCACTTGACACACCATCCATTTTAAACTCCATCCCACAATTTCTTGGGAAAAATGGGAGGGTTTTATTTCAAAATCTGTGGAACCCACATAAGGAGCAGGGCAAACTCAATCCCAGGAATTTCTAGGAAGGGGGAATACTCTTAAAATGCAACTAAAAACTCATTCCTGCTTACAGGAAGGGCCTGGAGAAGGATCCAGGAGGAAAAGGAAGGGATGTTCCTCAAGTTACAATTCCCCAAACAGTAACGGAGGAATCTGAGGCTCAGGTTTAGCAAAGGGATCCAAATTCCAGGCCGGAGCTTTCCCTGCAGCCCTGGATCGGGCCAGGAAGAGGAGAAGTGTTATCCAGGGGGGGTTTACAGCTCCTCAGGTACTTGCAAAGCCATAAAACAGGAGTGGGAAAGGAAGGACGGGAAACGACTTCTCTCAGGAGCACGCGGGCGGGAAAGGTTTTGAAGGGAATCCATCTGATTGCCCTTCCAATAGAAACCAGGATTTATCCGTCCGCTCAGAATCCATCCATGAGAGCACGCAACAGCTGGAGGAGGGCGTGTCAGGAATTGAAACTGATAACGGGATATCAATTAGCAGAGAGATAAGTCTGTCAGGCAGATGGAATTCAACACCAGGGGTTTTCAAGAACGACTCTGTACGTACGAATCCTCGTTAACAGCTGTGCTGATAACGACGCCAACGGCCGCTCCAATGCATCCGACCATCGATTATTAAAGCAATTAAATAAATAAAGCAATTAAGGGGAGCCTTGAGGGCTCGGAGAGAGGGGGGGAGATGAGGGGGACGTACCCGTATCTCTGGAATTGGTAATCGAACGTCAGCTCCGAGCCCGACGGCACCAGCTTGGTGGTGAAAAAGCCAACCCGGAGCTGCCCGTTCACAGTCCACTGCGGAAAACAAGGACAAAGATTCCAGGAGTTATTCCAGCTTCGCTTTCCCTCAGGCACGTTGGAAAAGCGGCACTGAGGGGTTTAAACTCGGCCAACCGAGTTGAGATCCAGCTGGTTTTCGTGCCGCTGATAGGACAGCAAGAGGAATTCCCAAGGTGAAGGAGGGAAAGGCTTCACCCTCTGAGCTCTCCAGAGGGAGGATTTGATGCAGCAGCAGGTTTTTTTTTTTTACCTTTTGGGTCTCACAGTTTGGCTCGCAGCTGTGGTTCATGAAGCGGGAGCAGTTCCCTTTCTGGGTGGCATCGATGATCTGGGAAGGAACAAGAAATGCAAGGGACAAATTCCTCAGAAGGGGAAGCAACCAGAAACACGATCCACGGAGGAATCCCCTTCCCCACTCTTCGTTTGACATTCCCCATCTTTATCTCAGAGATTGGGGGTTGTCAGGATATTAATTCCCCCCCCAAAAGGAGCACTTTAGGCACCCGGCTCCTCGTTTTTCAGAGTTCTCCAGTTGGATGCGGGTCCCGGATTTTGTTCCTGAGACAGCCACCAGGGGTTGGGACGGTGAATTGTTCTCCCACGTGCCTCATCCACCAAGGGAAAAGTCATCCCAGAAATAAAAACTCCTTTTGGAACTGGAAACGCTCCTTTGCAACACTTAAATCACCCGGCGATCCCAAAAAATCCTCATTTGGGGAGGAAAAACGCCCAGGAAAAATCAATCTGAATATTTTTAGCTCCTTTTCTCTCAAGCTCCCCAGGCCCAAAAAGTCCTGACAGGAGAGATAAGGAGAATACGAGATGGAATTTCCCTTTATCCCCCTTGTTCTCAGGCAGAGGGAACAGCTCCACATCCCACGGAGCTGAAGGTGCCATAAATAATTCGGGATATCCCAAACAGAAATATTCCAGTGGCAAACCCGCACAGAGGGGTTGTGCCACCTTAAAACATCCCAATTTCACGGAGTTAACACGGAAAGGAAACGTGGATTTTTGGTGTATTAGGGCAGCCAAAAAGGGCGAGTTTGGCTCGGAGCCTCTTCCCAAATTTCTCTCCCGTGGATGTTCGCCCATGGAATGATGAGCCACGCTCCGTCTTTTCCTTTGGAAAGACGCTTTCCCCTCCCCAAGGACGCATTTAAGCTGCCACGATTTTGTTGGAACTGAGCACTGGGTTAAAAAATCCTGAGGTTTGAAGGAAAACATTCCGCATTTTTTCGGGACCTTGCTCCACGGGTTCCCAAGGAGCTGGTGGTGTCCACAGCTAAATCCAGCCTTTCCCAAATCCAAGCCCACTGCTCACCTCATCGTTCTTCAGGGCCATGAAATAATAGTGGATGTTCTTGTTCCGGGCGTATTCCTTCACCCGAGCCTTGAATTCCTTGTGATCCAGCACTTCCCCGCAGTATTCCAAGACAAAAGTGTTGCTGCAAGACGGGGAAAACCATCATTTTTTAAATCAAAAACAACCCCCAGCCAACCACCAATAAATACAAAATAATCCCTGTGCAGGCGGATCCTCTGACCACCGACACCCAGCCTGGCCGCGCTGGTGGCGAAGCGATAACGACGTGCCTTTAATCTCAGGGAATTCTGATTCATTTGGGATTTGAGGCTGTCGCGTGGGAAGGTGACAGGAGGAGGAAGCTCCCCCTTGCAGGAGGGTTTGCTCTGTGTATTCCATAGATTCACAGAATTACAGGATGGCTTGGGTTTGGGAAGGGAATTTGGAGATCATCCCATTCCGTGGGCAGGGACATCTCCCACTGTCGCAGGCTGCTCCAAGCCCTGTCCAGCCTGGCCTGGGACACTGTCCGGGATCCAGGGGCAGCCAGAGCTGCTCTGGGCAGCTGGGAAACACTTTCCAGGAGGAATATTCCCAGTTTCCACCCTGAGCCTCCCCTGGCCCAGCCTGAGGCCGTCCCCTCTCCTCCTGTCCCTGTCCCCTCCTGGCAGGGACTCGTGCAGAGCCACCAGGTCCCCCCTGATCCCCCTTTTCTCCAGGCTCAGTCCCTTTCCCAGCTCCCTCAGCCTCTCCTGCGGCTCCAGCCCCTTCCCAGCTCCATTCCCTTCTCCAGGATGTTCCCTTCTCCCAATAAACCCCATCCTGATCCTCCCTTGTGCCCTCAGGAGATCTCAGTGTCCTCACTCCTCTCTCCTTTCCTGGCCTCACCTAAACCAGCACTTGGAATTCCAATCCTTAACTAACGACTGGAGGAAAAGATCCCCTCAGGATCTTCTCGTTGTCCAAAGGGGAGGAGGAGGAAGAGGAGGAGGAGGGCACAGGAAGGGAAGTTTTGCTGAGATGAGGAGAACGGACACAACTGGAGTGAAGCAGGGAAAGCAGAGGAAGGGGAGGCAGGTTGATCACAAGAATAAACCATGGAAAAGCCGCTGGAAAACCAGCAAGAGCAAAAGCAGAGTGGGAGCCCAAACAGGAGACACCAAAGAGGAAGAGGGACAAGGACGAGCTGGAAGAACCTCGGCGGATCTCCTGGGGGGGACATCCAGACCCCTTCCCCCTTCAGGAGGGAGCAGAAAAGGTGGGAAAAGGCAGCGGGAAGAGGGAAGGCTTACGATGGCAGGTCCTTGGCAGCTCGGAGACCCCAGCCCTTCTTCTCAGTCAGGATCACCTCCACGTCCGCGTGCTGCTTCTTCTGGAAGCGCCGGTTGGAGCAGTAGTCGCCGTTGGGACACCGGGAAGAGCTGAGGGAAAGGAGGGAAAAAAAAAAAAAAATCAATTCCCAGTGGGAAAACAGGGCCAGGAGCAAGGGCTCGGGGGGGAAATAAACCCCAAATCAACGGTGATAAATTCAGCGTGGAGCCTTCCAACGTGGTCTGCTGTAAAAAGCACGGCCACGTGCGTGTCACAAGGTGCAAGTGCAAGACGGTTTGTTTCTGGAGAGGTAAAAAAGGTTTGGAATTCCTCATGCCAGGGGGAACCTCACCAAGCGCGCCGACCCTGCCTCCAGCTCCCATGGAGCAGCAAACCTCTCGCAGAGGGAGAAAGAGACACCAGCCGTGGGCTGGAGAGGCTCTGGGGAAAGGAGATCAAGCAGGTTGTGAGGGCTGATCTCCTGCAGACCGTCCCAAGATTCCAGTCATGGGATGGCTTTGGGTGGGAAGGGACCTCAAGGATCATCCCATTCCACCCCCTCCCATGGGAAGGGACACCGTGACCGTCCCAGGCTGCTCCAACCCACTGCCAGCTCCCAGGAATTCCCGGGTCACCTGCAGGATTCCCAGGCCAACCCACGGACTCACCACTCGATCATGAGCAGGCGGTTGAGGCAATCCTCTCCACAGGCCACCTCCCCCTGCGCCCGCTCCTCCTTGGACAGAGGGGGACACTCACACAGCATCCTCTTGATGTCCCGGTGGGATTTGTTCTTCTTCCTGGGGGGAAGGCAAGGCACGGGAACACGGGTGAGGCAGCAGCCAGGTGGAGGAATCTCTCCTCAAGCCTCATCAGTGGGGTTTTTGTGGGGAAAAAAAAGGGAAAATAAATTTCTCGGCGTCCTAGGATAACCAGCGGGAGGGACGGGGATAACCGAGGACACGTGGCTTGGTGATGGCTTTAAGACATCACCTTCTGCCATCCCAAAGAGCATTCCCAGGATATTTAGCCGGTTTTCCTTTCTCCTCCCTGTCTATGTTTATTTGGACATGTACGTTTTAATCAGGCAAACTGATGGGCTTGATTACTTTGGCCTCTGTTGCCAAGTGAGAGGATGAAAATTCAGAGTTGGACAGAAAAGCAGGGCATCCACCGATTCCGATTTTAGCTTCCGTGAAGGATTTGGGGAATGCTCTGGAGCGTGGATCCCAACCACAAAAAAAAAAAAAAACAAAAAAAAACCCGTAAGGAAAAATAAAAATCAAATTAGGGCCAGTAGATCTAAAAACGCTCCTCTGAGATGAGAAACAAAGGCATGGAAGTTACCAAAACCTTTGGAAAAGCGCCCGGTTTGTCCAAAAGCTTTCCCACGCCCGGACAGAATTCCCTGGGCCAACAGAAAGGGAGAGCTGGCATTTGGGGAGATTAAACAGGCAGGATCTGGTGAAAGGGTGTAAATAAATCAAAAAAAAGGGTAAAAATACAAAAAAAGGTTTAAATGAATCAACTTTGCCCTCTGAACCTATTTTCCAGCTCTTCTCAGCACTCGGGACCGTCTGGGCCGAGCTGAGGGATTTTCTTGAGGAGAGCCCAGGGTGGCTTTGCCAAATGTGGGGAATGCAACAACCCTGCCCCTCCCTCCAAAGGGCGCCGATCTGGCCACGAAAACCCGAGCGCCCCGGAACCAAAACCGAAGTGAAACCCCCCCAAACCGGCCCCAGGAATTAAAGCAAGGCTAAGGCAGCAGTTACCTCTCGGTCAAGTAGACGTTCTCCTCGATGAGGTCGAAGTAGCAGGGCATCTTCCCCTGCTTGGCGAACTCCTTCCAGCGCTGGGGGTCCCTGAAGTCGTCCATGATGCACAACCTGCCCACCATGGAGGAATCCTGCGGCGCTGGCTCCAGCTGCTCCCCCTCCAGCTTGCCCTTCCTCTTCTCCCCGGAGTCCCCGTCGCTCTCCGAGTCGCTCTCCAGCTCCGGCCGCCTTTTTTTCGGCGGGCCTCGTTCCTTCACCTCGTTCTTCTCCAAGGATTTCACCTCCTCCTTCTTCTCCCCGCCCGGCGCCGGCTCCTTGGTGGAATTGCTGCTGATTTCGTGCGCCTGCACCGAGCCTTTCTCCTTCTGCTCGGCCACCTGGGGTTTTCCAGAGGGGCTGGGAAAGCGGGGCTTGCAGTCCTCGTCCCAACGCTCGTCCTCTTCATACTCCTCGTGGTCTTCCGTGAGGGAATCGGGCACCTGCCCTTGGATGCGTTCGTAGCTCACCACGGAGGCCCTGCCGGCTGCCCTGGCATCCCAGTAACCGTTGCCTTGCCAGTAGCTCTGGGAGCTGGGATAGGCCCCCGAGCCCGGCTGGTAAACGTAGCCCGAGTACATCCCAAAGCTGCTGTCCGGCTGCTGGTAGGTGCTGCTGGGCTTCTCCTGCTGCGGAAAGTCCCAGCCCACAGCACCCATCTCCTCCGGGGCACGGAAACCATCCAGCCTGGAGTAGTCTCCGAGGCCGGACTGGTTCAACCCGGCCTGCCCTTGCCGACTGTCAGGCTTGGAAGAGCTCGTCTGGTGTCGGGATGCGTCGGTGCTTTCCAAACTCTCCAGGACACAGAAGGGCTGCTCCTCGGGCCTTCCCATGGCCACCACGTCCAGGAGCACCATCCTCTCCTCCGTGCCGGCTTTGCCCTGGGAATCGGCCGCCAGGTCAGCCTGGCTCGTGCTGTCCACGCCGTCGCTCTGGGCCTGGCACGGAAAATCCGCCCGCAGCTCCTCCGGCTCCTTCCTGCTCAGCTCCGTGGAGGTGGCCAGACTCTTCTCCATCCCTCTGGGAGAACACCTGCTCTCCACCTGGGGACCGCCTTTACTCGCCGTATTTTCTGGCCTCTCCTCGTAGTAGGGCCTGCTGGGCTCGGGCCGCTCGTCATCCCAGTGGTCGGAGAAGCGCCGGTTGCCCCGGGAGGAGCCCGGGCTGCTCTCCTCCGTGGCTATGGTGGAGTTCTTGGGAACCACCACAACCGACTGGAGCCTCTTCCGTGGCGTCCCGTCGTCGGAATCCGAGTCCTCCGTGTCGCTGTCCTCGCTGCCCCCCTCGCTGTCGCTGTCCCCCGTGTCGGAATAATCGTCGTGGCCGGCGGGAATGAATTCCGAGGCGCTGCCGCTGCTGTCGCACGTTGGGGCTTGGGCGGCCATCTCCGTGTCCTCTGCGGCGACGATGACATCAGAGCAGGGATACAAAGCGCCTGGAAAAGCCGAGGCCAACGAGGGCTCGCTTCCCTCATCCCTCTCCGCCGATACGCCGGGACACTGAACCCTCGGCTCATCCAGCTCCGCTCCCTCGGTGGAAACTGCGCTTTCCTCCACGACCTCTCTGCCGCGGTGCTCCAGCGGCACTTCCGAATAGTAGGAATGTTCATTCTGGAACGAGGACTTGCCTCTTGCTGAGGCAACATCAACGTGCTGAGCGTCCAACTCCAGCATCTCCTCGGCTTCCGAGTGCTGGAGCGGCTCCTGGCACACACCCGGCGGGGGCACGTCCCACTTGGAAGAGACGTTTTCCTCCGACTGGAGCCTCTGGGAACAGCCATCCTGGGAGGAATCCCTGCTCGTGCTTTCCACTGCCAGGCTGATTTTATGATGGGAGGGATGGCCGTGCTCATCCTCCCCGGCAGACTTGGAATGGGAATCCTCGGCGCTCTCGTAATCGCACATCACCGTCTGCGGCTCCACCTGCACGTCCAGGAAAGCCTCGGACGTCGCCTTCAAATCCGCAGGTTCCGCCTCGATTTCCACTTCCGAGTGGTACAACCCAGGGGTGGCATCGTCGGAAATGTAGCAAAAAACAGGTTCTTTGGTTTTGTCGCACGGAGTCACCTCCTCATCCAACTTAAGGACGGTTTTAGTGGGATCTACATTCGCGACAGGGAGCGGGGTGGCTTCCTCCGGCTGCCGCGGCGCCGGAGCCTCCGCTTCCTGGAACAGGCTGTTGCACTCGCTGGACTGGACCCGGGAATCATCCGGCTCTTGCTCCTGGGACACATCCGTGCTCTCAAACCCATTGGATGGCAACGGATACGACGGGCTCGTCTTGACGGCAGGCGACGCCTCCGACCGACACGGGCCGTGGTCAGAGGACGCGGCGACATCCTCTGCTCTGGAGGCACAGGAAGTTGCCAGACCCTCATCCCGACCCTCCGGGGAGCCGTTCACACTCGATTCCGAGGGGAAACACGTCCTTAAGGCATCGTGCTTTGCCTTTAAGAACGTTTCTTGCTCCTTAACACTGTCGTGGCCTTCGCTCGCTGCAGGTTCCTCGGATTTTGAGCTCGCCAAACCCGCCTTGGACTCGTCGGCCTTCGGCAAAGCGGGAGAATCGCTGAACTGGTTCAACGGAGAAAGCGTCTTTTCCCTTTCCAACTTTTTCACACTGGACACCCTGATCTCATTGTTCTTTACACAAGAGGTCTCTAAATCTAGAGAATTAGACTTGGACTTGATTTCTTCGATCGATTCTGTACAACAGAAAGAACTCTTAAATTTATCAGGCTTTGGTGCGGGGGCCTTGGAAGGGGTGGATTTATAGCGGGAGGAATTCACATTACTGTCGGGCTTGGAATGGGACGTCCCCTTCCGATAGCCCAGGTCATCGAGGGGAGAGCACCTTTTGGACACTTCACTTTCGGAAGTCCTTTTGGAATCTCGATCCGCTTTCGAAGACGACCTCCCTCGCCTGTCCACGTCGGCGTGAGACGACTCCGCTCTGCTGTCCCTGTCCGACTTGGAGTAAGAGGATCGCGAGTCTCTGTAGGAGGAGGAGGAATGGGAGGACGTACGCCTGGAGTCGCTGGACCTGGAATGTGTCCTCCTGTACTCATCCTCCGAGTCCGAGCTCTCCCGCGCCCGGCTGTCCGCGTACGACCGGGAATATCGCGACCGTTCCCGGTACGGGGAGCTCCGGTGGTACCGGCGGTCCGAGTCGTAGTAATGCGAGCGCTCCGACCTCGAGTAGGAGGAGCTGGTTCGGGAGCTGCGATCGGAGCGGGAGCGGGAATGAGACCGGCTTCTCCTCCTCTCTCTGTCCGAGCGGGAGCGGGAGGACGAGTACCGCGAGTCTCTCTCCGATTTGGAATAGCTCGAGTACTTCTCGTCCCTGTCCGACCTGGAGCGCGACGAGGACTTGCCCGGGTCATCACCGCGGACGGACGCGGAGCTCCGTCTGGAATCTCTCTCCTTCTCCGTGCTGGAGATCTTCTGCTCGTGCGACCGCTGGCTGGAGGAGGTCCTCACAGAATCCTCGTCGGACTCGGAGCCCTGCGCCGCGCCGTCCGACTGGGAGAACTTCCTCTTGGCCCCCTGCCTCCGGGAGCACGCGGGAGCGCCCTTGGAGCCATCGGAAACCTCCTCCTCCTTCCCAATATGGGAATCTTCCTTCGGCGGGGTTCTCTCCGTCTGCTCGGGCGCGGCCGGGGCCGCGCGCTCCTCCGAGCCGCGCGACGCCGGATCCCGCTTGGCGTCCGGCCCCGAGGCTTCCCTGGGCGGCGCGGGGGCTTCGGCCTCGCCGGGCGGGGACAGCAGCAGCGCCGGCATCGCCGTCACCGGTGCTGGTGGTGGCGGGGCTGTGGCTCCAGGAACCGGCGTCGGTGACACCGGCGGTGGCGGCGGGGGCGGGGGAGGCGGCGGCGTGGGGGGGAAATCCACGGACGAGGCCGCCGGGTCTGGTACCGGTGCCGGTACCGGCGCCGCCGGAGCCGGGAGTGGCTTTGCTGTGACGTTCAGCAAATGTTTTTTAAAATGAATCTTCCCCAGTTCTACCTTCGGTTTTGGAGGAGAAGATTCCTCGGCTGAGCCGGCGGCGTCCCCCAAGTCCAGTTTATTTTTGGGGCTAAAATCAGTCGGAAGGGGAACCGCTGGAGGAGCGGGAGTTTCATTTTGTTTCTCGTTTCCCAGAGCCGCCAGGAATCGATTGGGTAAAGTTTTCTTGGTTAAACTAAAGCTGAAAGACACTTTTTGTCTTCCCTGCTCCTCAAGGTTGACCTTGGTTTTGGTGCCTTTGGGCAAAAAGCGGCTCGAGGCGACGCCTTTGAACACGGGGCCTTTGATAAAACCGGCTCTCGGCACCGTCTCTGGTTTGCCCTGCGGAAGAAAAAGAAGATGCAGTTGGAGGAATTGAATTTGGAGGGGGGTTGAACTCAGTTCTGAGGCATTTTCTTTCACCTGGTGAATTTTTCACGACGATAAAAGAGAAATGCACACCCTGGGCCTGTCTTCAGTGCCCGGCTCTGTCCTGAAAAAATCAATTCCTCAAACTTCTCCTGCTTGAAACTAAGCCTCCTCTGAGGTCTGGGCTGAGGCTTTTTATCTGACTTATTAATGACCGAGCTCAAAGTCCTTTTATCATTTAATTCTGATTTTTTATAAAAAAAAAAAGAGAGTTCAGCTTATGAAGTTAATTGAGGGCAAAACTCTGCATTTTTTAATGCTGTTTCTGTGGTCCCAGGCTCCAAAAGATCCGGAGTTCTAAGCTTTAAGTGAGTTTGTTTTCGCATGAATCCACCTGGATGCAGCCTTCCAGTACTGGAGAAGGCTCCGGGGAGAGCTCCGAGCCCCTGGCAGGGCCTGAAGGGGCTCCGGGAGAGCTGGAGAGGGGCTGGGGACGAGGGATGGAGGGACAGGACACAGGGAATGGCTTCCCACTGCCAGAGGGCAGGGCTGGATGGGAGACTGGGAATTGGGAATTCCTGGCTGGGAGGGTGGAGAGGGCCTGGGAGCACCCTGGGACGGTGGGAGGTGTCCCTGCCCATGGCAGGGGTGGCACTGGATGATCCTGAAGGTCTCTTCCCACCTAAACCATTCCGGGATCCTGGAATTTGATTCCAGCATAAACCAGACCAACGACAACCACAGCAGGGATTTAAATCCCATCCTCTCCCACCTCCCCCCAGCAGCATTCTCCAGGTCATTACTAATTCCTGCAAGTTCCCAGGCTCAGGCCCAGGCCGGCATTAATTAATTCCCATTAAGGAATTCCCATCAGGACCCAACGGTGTGCGATGACTCCGTCACCTCCGGATCAACCGACTGTCCCAAGATCGGCGTCCTTCCCACCAGGAGGTTCTGCTGCCTCCCGCCCAGGAGCTCACCCAGCACCTTCCAAGCCCAAAGCCTGGAATCTTCAGAGCACACGGCACCCTAAATTCACCCATTTGGGCATTTCTCCCTCTGTTTTAAAACTTAGAGCTCATCAATCAAATCCTGGCGAAGATAAATTGGGAAAAAGGGCTTTGCTGTCAACAGTCCCTACCTCCAAAAATCCAAACTGCATCAGAATCACGGAATTCCAGAATGGTTTGGGTTGAAGGGACCCTCAGGATTATCCCATTCCATGGGCAGGGACACCTTCCATTATCCCAGGCAGCTCCAAGACCATTCCAACCTGGCCTTGGACACTTCCAGGAATCCAGGGGCAGCCACAGCTTCTCTGGGAATTACATTCTGCGTGCTAAGCCTAATTCCAATGGAAAGAGTCGTATCCAAACTGTCCAGAGCCGGGTTTTGCTGCCGTGGCTGTGCCATGAGCACATTTTTGGCAGGAGCGGCAGTTTCCTGCAGCCCCCTGTGAATTATTAAGGGTTTTGTTATCCTTTAACTCATGGAAAACGACGTGGAGCTGCCCAGGCTTGAGGCACGGCAGTAAATGATTAAATGAGACACTGGTGGATTGGAAATCCCGGGGGCTTTTTTGCACCCTGGGACATCGCAGATCCCAAAAAAATCCTCTTTCCCAATGCATTGGGGGTTTCATTGCGAGCGCCTTTTAACGGTCTATCCCTGATCGTCCTGGTGACCCAACCCCAGCATCACTCTGAAGCTGCAGCAGCAAATTCCCTTCACTGTGGGAAAACCGGGAGCAAAACCCAAAAGCATTCCCCTGAAATCCACGGTTTTTATGAGGGGACATTTCAGGGCCGATTTTCAAGGAGTTTAAATGGCTCAAAGGGCACCCAAAACATTGACTTGGGGAAAAAAAAGGAGCTTCTCCAGCTCTGAAATGGGCTCCTCTCGTCACAACTCACAACCTCCACAAATTCCTGCTGAAAATGCCGTCCCGTTTTCCAGAGAACCCACACATCAAAAGCGATCCTGGGAAGAATCCACAGCTTTACACGAATTAACTCACGGGAGGATGAGGGACAAAATGAACATTACTGAGACCACCCTCCTGTAGGAGTTCAGCCGCCTGAGAAGTGAGGGAACAGCATTTTGAGGGATTCCTGGATCAATTATTATCCTTACAACCGGAAATTCCCTTTTTTGACTCCAACCTGGGACAACAGAAGCGAGCAGGTTCCTCTCCAACCCCACCCTGAAGGATCTTCAAAGATCTGAACCCAAGTTCTGAGCAGGGAGAGGATTCTTTAATCATATCAATTATAAATAATAAATTCATCAATACGGAGTTTAAAATACTGGAAATTCAGGGAATCGGCGTTTCAGGGTTTTCCTTCTTGCTACAACTTCGGTGCCATTATTTTAAGCGTGAACGTTTTGACCAAAATCCTTCTAATTTCAAGCACAACAGCTTTGAAATGAAGGGAATAATAAATAATTTCATTTCCTAAACACGGGATGCGCAGGCAAAAAAAAAGAGTTGCCACTTTTCCATTCCTCCCCTTCCCACAGCCCATTCGGCAGAGCTGACACATTCCGGGATATTTCCCCTCACGTGTTCACCCTTCCAGGGATTTTTTTTTTTTCTTAAATTTAACAGCAGCTTGAACAAAAAACCCCAATTTCCAGAATTTGAAACACACTCCAGAGGTAACACGGGAAATGTGATAGGCGGGAATTACTGGAAAAGCTCTCCAGGGGAAGGGGAATTCTCCGTCACGTTTTACACAAAGGGAACATTACCCAGAATGGGGGGGAAAAGCACATCCAAAATGATTAACAGCCCTCATTACACAGGCAGGAGATTGAAATCCATCCCAGGCCTCCAAGAGTTCCCTTTTCCCAAGGAATTCATGGAGTCACAGGCAGCAAAACTCATTATTTTGACAAATTAAGTCTTTAAATACTCAGCACCAACCCACACCGAGCTGTGCCATCACCTCCCATGCGCCTGTGGCACAAGCGGCACTGGAATTCCAGCCCTTCCTTCCCGGATTTAATGGGAATCACTGCCCCTCCTTCCCAGATTTCATGGGAATCACTGCCCCTCCTTCCCAGATTTATTGGGAATCACTGCCCTTCCTTCCCGGATTTAATGGGAATTCCAGCCCTTCCTTCCCGGATTTAATGGGAATTCCTGCCCTTCCTTCCCAGATTTCATGGGAATCACTGCCCTTCCTTCCCAGATTTCATGGGAATCACTGCCCCTCCTTCCCAGATTTCATGGGAATCACTGCCCCTCCTTCCCAGATTTCATGGGAATCACTGCCCTTCATTCCCAGATTTCATGGGAATCACTGCCCCTCCTTCCCAGACTTATTGGGAATCACTGCCCCTCCTTCCCAGATTTCATGGGAATCACTGCCCTTCCTTCCCAGATTTATCGGGAATCACTGCCCCTCCTTCCCAGATTTCATGGGAATCACTGCCCCTCCTTCCCAGATTTCATGGGAATCACTGCCCTTCCTTCCCAGATTTATCGGGAATCACTGCCCCTCCTTCCCAGATTTCATGGGAATCACTGCCCCTTCCTTCCCAGATTTCATGGGAATCACTGCCCTTCCTTCCCAGATTTCATGGGAATCACTGCCCCTCCTTCCCAGATTTAATGGGAATCACTGCCCCTCCTTCCCAGATTTATTGGGAATTACTGCCCTTCCTTCCCAGATTTAATGGGAATCACTGCCCTTCCTTCCCAGATTTATTGGGAATCACTGCCCTTCATTCCCAGATTTCATGGGAATTACTGCCCCTCCTCCCCAAATTTAATAATTATTGCTCCTCCTTCCCAAATTTAATAAGAATTATTGCCCCCTCATTCATAAACTTAACAAGAATTATTGCCTCTCTTTCCCAAATTTCATGAGAATTATCCTTCTTCCTTCCCGAATTTAATAAGAATTTCTGCCACTTCCTTCCCAAATTTAATAATTACTGCCCCTCATTCCCGAATTTATTAAGAATTTCTGCCTTCCCTCCCCAAATTCAACCAGAGGAATCCCAGAGAAGGCTCCATTTGCTTCCAGTGGCTCTGGATTCCCGGAACGTCTCAGTCAAACCCACCCAGCCGGGCTCACAGCAGATCCAGGAACGTTGGAATTGCTTTGACTCACCTCATTTTCTTCTTCTCTATTGCAAGCCAGCCGGGGAAAACATGGAAAAAGAAAAAAAAACAAGGAAAAGAAGGTGTGAACAGCGGGTAGGAACATGAAACGGAACATCGGACATCTGGATTTGGGACACGGAGTGAGGGGAACACCCGACGGCTCTGAGGGGAGCACGGCACAGCTGGGAGGCTCCAAAATTCCCTGGAAAATCCCACAGGGATCAGGACACAGAGCAAACCTTTTTGGAGAGAACTGCTGCCTTGGTGTTGTCCCCAGTTATTCCACTGCAGGAACAAGATCCTCAAAAACGGGATTGGAAAAGGCGGATTTGGGATTCCTCCCGTTTCAATTTCTGCCTCTCACTGAGAGAAATTAAAGATATTAACGGAGGTCCGACTGCTGCGCCCCTACCCTGGTTATTTGCATAATTAATCCCCTACTTCGGCAGCTTGAAAACGAATTAATTAGGATCATTCCCCGCGCTGAGCCAACAGGAAAAGTTGGGTTTCCCCAATTTCCACCCTCCTCGAGTTCTCTGCTCCGATCCCACAGCGAAATCGCTTCTCCTCGGGGAAGGAGAGGGAACAGGAGCGCAACTCCCTCGCCCTGCTCTGCTCCATTCCTTGGAGAACTGTCAGGGAATTGCACGCCTCAGCCACGACACCAGGAGATCCCAAAATCCCTCTGTCGCGGATCCACCAGAGATCCCAAAATCCCTCTGTCGCGGATCCACCAGAGATCCCAAAATCCCTCTGTCACGGATCCACCAGAGATCCCGAAATCTCTCTGCCACGGATCCACCAGAGATCCCAAAATCCCTCAGTCGCGGATCCACCAGAGATCCCAAAATCTCTCTGTCATGGATCCACCAGAGATCCCAAAATCCCTCTGTCGCGGATCCACCAGAGATCCCAAAATCTCTCTGCCGCGGATCCACCAGAGATCCCAAAATCCCTCTGTCGCGGATCCACCAGAGATCCCACAATCCCTCTGTCGCGGATCCACCAGAGATCCCAAAATCCCTCTGTCAGGGATCCACCAGAGATCCCACAATCCCTCTGCCGCGGATCCACCAGAGATCCCACAATCCCTCTGTCGCGGATCCACCAGAGATCCCACAATCCCTCTGTCGCGGATCCACCAGAGATCCCAAAATCCCTCTGTCGCGGATCCACCAGAGATCCCAAAATCCCTCTGTCGCGGATCCACCAGAGATCCCACAATCCCTCTGACGCGGATCCACCAGAGATCCCACAATCCCTCTGCAGCGCCCCAGCGCAGCTCAGAGCCGCAATCTTCCCACGTTTTATCAGCTTTTACTCGGCACCCTCGTGGTGACAAAGCCAAAGATTTCCCACCGCGAAGTCCACCGGGAAACTCGAGCATCAGCTCAATGAGAGATCCTTGATCCTGGAGGGGAAAAAAAAAGTCGAAATTTTCGTTTCGGAGCGAGCCGGACGCGACGACGGCACAAGAACCACCCACATCCGTGGAAAGCATCCCCAAGAGGGAAGTGGGAGCAAAGGGAAGAACGTCCCCCACAGGAATATCCTCCTGCCTCTCCAAAGGCTCCGATCCAATTGATCCAGCTTATTAAAGACTAGAAACGATTCCCAAGGGGGTTTGAGTCCATCGAGGAAACCCGAGGCGCCAGCGAAGGCACGGACGGGATTTAACCGGGCCAGGAATTCCAAATCCCATTCCGGATTCAGGAGCTGCCAGAGAAGCAGCTTTTAGACTGGAATTCCGGCCTGAAAGAACGAAACCCTGAGACCGGAATTGAGGCCGTTCAATTCCAGGATCACCAAAAGACGAGTTCGGGACTCGCGTGGGTTTCGGGCTTGAGGTTTCGCGGGCTCGACGCCCAACACGATCCTGGAATTTGATGATTTAAGGGTCTTCCCCAAGCTCAGGGACTCCAGGGAGATTTTTCCAGACTCCTTAAGAAGATGCAGCAGAGAACTACGACCACCAGGTGGAAGCTGCGGGTTCTAAAGTGAACGGAACTCTCACAGATGTATATATAAAAATATATATCAAATATATTTTATATATGTGCAGAAATAACACAAATTCACCTTTAAGCAGCTGCGTATTGGGAGAGAGGGAATTCAATCTCGTATTTGCGATTAATAACAGGGATAATTAACAACAAGGAGAAAAGAGAGTCGGGATCTTTCAAATCCCAGAAAAATCCCACCGGAAAAAGAGAGGATGACAGGTGATCCCCATGCCTGGAAGTGTCCGAGGCCGGGCTGGATGGGAATTGGAGCAACCCGGGAAGGGATGATCCCATTCCGACCCAAACCATTTGGGGATCCTGGGATTCCATCCATTAAAAGGTGTCGACTTTCCTAAAAGTTAAAAGAGTCACGGATCCCGCTTCCTTCCTTCTCCCCAAATCAAAAAAAATTAAAAAAAAGATTAAAATAAAACCTCATAAAAATAGAATTCCAAAATTAGGGAAGGTGCCGCCGTTCCCTCGGGAATTTTGCGCCAAATTCCTCCCACGCTGAGCTGAAGTTACATAAAACCCTAAAATCCTAAAATCCCCCCCCGTTGGAAGCTCGGGATCCATCCCAACACGCAACCCAGGGATTTTCCAGCTCTTCTTCCAGCTCCACAGGTCTGGAATTTCCAGCCATTCCCTCGGCTGCACCTGGCTCCCTTTGCAGGCACCAAAAATAAAACTGGGATGGAAAAATCCACGCGGAATTCCTGCACTTCCGTGGCTCCTTCCCGGGAAAATCGGGGGAAAAGAATGGATGCAAAACCCAAAATAAAACCGAAAACCCTGAGAAGCGCCGAACTAAACGTTAAAAAATAACTTTGGAAAAAACCCCCCAAAATCGACCAAAGAACAAAAAAAACCCCAAAATAACTCTCACCGCCGGGAAGCTTCAGCACCTCTGATCCGCTTCCAGCAGCTTGAAGCGTTAATTTCGGTAAAAACCAAACATTAAACACCGATTAAACGCCAGCAAAAGGAGCTGTTGGGTTTTTTTAAAGCTACAAAACCGCATTTGCATCAAAACTCTCCACGTGGGTCGCGTTTCTCTCCATTTCTTTTCTCTTTTTAGCATGGACCCACATTTCAACCAAAATGATTTACTTGAGGCCACACTCCAATCAAAATTCCTTACACGGAGCCGGATTTTGTCCCAAAACTTTTCCTATTTTAATTTCACCGGCTTCTCTCCCGATGGAAAACATCCCAATTTCCGGATGGGAACGGTGAGTAAAAAGTAACATTTTATGTTAATTCCGGTCTCCAGCAGCTCCAGCATTTCTTGCTGCCATCGACAGGTTGAGCTGAAGGAGATTTTTTTTTTTTCCCTTTCTTTTTAAGCGCAACCCACGCGATAATAGGGATTTTATCCCGGTTTTCCTTCCGCTAAAGGAGCCCAAAAAAAAAAATCCCCTCGGGAATTTTTGTCTAAAAGCCAAAACTTTAGGAGCCTTATCTCCCCTAAATCCTGACCTTTTTTTTTTTTCCTTTTCTTTCCCTTTAAAAGAGGAAAATCTGGAAGCCTGGAGCTTTTCCTTATCTAAATATCAGCAGCCTACCAGCCCAGGGAGCTGAAAAGGGCCATTCCCAGCAGGAATTCAGCTCAGGAATTCACTGGGATCCATCTGAAAGCCACCAAAAATGCAAAAGCTCAGCTCAGGAAATGGGGATTTAACCCGTTTTGTTGGGGCTGGGTCAGCCAAAAAGATATCCTGGGATGCAGCCGGAATTCCACGGATTCACACCAGGGATAAGGGAACTGCAACAAACCCAAACCAACTCCTCGAGACGGAAATTTGGAATTCCAACAGGAATTATCCAAGCGGGATTTACCTTTTTTTCCCCCCCCTCCCTGGATGCTGATGGGAGAGCTGCATCCATGGGTTTGCAATTCCCTGGGAGTTGGGGAGGAAATTCCCTCCCCTGCTGTTCTCATGAAGAGAATCCCAGAATTCCAGGATGGAAGGGAGACCTTAAACTCATCCCATTCCCAGCCCAGGAGCACCATCCATTATCCTTGGACACTTCCAGGGATGGAACAGCCAGAGTTTCTCTGGGAAAACTGCTCCAGTGCCTCATTCCCCTCACAGCCAGGAATTCCTTCCACGAATCGATCCCAAATTCCCACTCCACTTCCATCCTCCAGGCTGAAGGATTTGCTGGAAAACTCCCAGGCCTGAAGTGCCTTCGCTCCTCTCTTTAGGAATCCCTGAAGTGGGATGAAAACAAAAAAACAAGGACAGACGTGCAGCTGGGCCTGCGTTTCATGGAATATTAAAGGAATACTGGGAGGAATTCCCGGGATTTGGGGGATTTTAATATCCCAAAAACACTGCACTGCAAGTGGAGGCTGGAGAAGCAGGAAAAGAGTTGGGAAGGTTAACAGGAAATCCTGCTCCTTCCCAAAAAAAAACCATGGAGAGTGGAAAGGGAAAAATCCCGGGGGAAAATCTTTTTTAACCAGGAGCTGGGAATCCGAGCTGGGTTCCCTGGAAAATCCAGCTCTCCTGCTTCCCAAAATCCCCATTCCCTGGTCCACACAACATTCCCACGGAAGGTTTGGAGCTGGAAGTTGGGAAACGACACTTTCTCCCTAGGAGAGAACAGGGAGGGTTGGATATTCCGGGGGGGAAAGAAAAAAGGGAGACAAAGGTATTAAAAATAGGGATTTATAAAAATCCTTTCGTTTATAAAAATGAGGAGGGGCTGAGTGACTTCACTCATTAATTATCCCATCATTTATCTGCTGTAATCCTAGGATTTCCGAGAAGTCAAAGAGGTGCTCCAGGAAAAAAGATCCATCTGCCTGAGAATTCCCAAACTCCCTCCCCGCCCCGAAATTCCTGCTTTTCCCTTTCCGCTAAGGAAGAAACCCCGCGGGAAATCCTGACAGGAATCAGGAGAAGCAAAGCTGCTTCCCAGAGGGAAAAGGGATTCACCTGGAAGAGAGAGGGAGAAGAGGAGGACGAGGAAGGGCGAGGATGAGGATGGAGGTGGGATGGGGACCCAAAGGAGAGGCACGAAGCCCTGCAGGAATCCAAAGCTCTTGGAAAAGTTTCCCCTCCTCGTCCTCAGGGAGCAGGAGATTCCGGAGTCAGCACCTTCCCAGAAATCACACGGCCGCGGCGGGATCCCTTCCCCAGGTAATCCCTGCCTCAAATCCCTCCTGGGACACACACAGGGAGCCAGCCAAGGAGAAATAAAAACCCCCACAGGGAAAACGGGAATTACAAGTGAGTTTTCCCAACTCAAATCCCGAAATCCTCGCATCCCTGAGCCCGGCCGGGGCGCAGAGGGAAGGACGAGGCTGGAAAATAAACACACACACACACAAATTTTCAGTTCAGCACCTCCAGGGCGGATCTCGCCCTGTGGAATTCCACCGGTGGGAATCGCACCGAGAACTCCCCCCAAAATCCAGATTAAACGCAAACATTTCCATGGAAATTTAGGACACAGGTGGGGGGAATTCCTGGGATCAGGGCAGCCAAGGGCATCGCTTCGCTCCGGATTTGAAATTCCCGATTCAAATTCAAACGGTCCCTAAAGCCAGCACAAAGCCGCTTCCAGGACTGAAAATGCAGGAATTGGTGGGAATAGAGAGGGGAAAAAAAGAAAAAAATCCCAATTTTTTTATCATTTCGCTCAAATCCCAAAATGATCCTCGCCCAGAGGAAGTTCCTCTGCTTCAGTTGCTTTTTGTTTTAATTCCTCAGTTGAAATTAAAACAGGTTTGAGCAGGAAAAGGATTTCGGGAGGAAATCCTGGAACCCCGGAAACGTGAGGAATTTTAAAATAATAATAAATAATCAGTAAAAATTTCCCAGCTTACTTACAGTTACCAGGGATGGAGACAGGGATTCATTCCCAGGGATTGGGATTCACTCCCAGCGCCTGGACCCGCTGAAGCTCCACCCGAATTTTGGGATTCGTGCTAAAAAATTCAGGGATTAAAAAAACCCCCTCCAGAGCAGCAAAGCCAAGCTCCTCCCTCCGAGGGGAGGATTTGGGAATTGCCCCCGGCATCCAGCACTTGCTGCTTTTCCAAACCAACCAAACAAAGCAGGATTTTCCAGCCCTCCATCACCTCCCCGAGCTCTCAGGTATCCTCATCCCGAGGGGGTTTTTTTTCCCCCCCCTGAATGGGGCAGCAAATTCCAACCGGGATCTTCTGGAGGCTGAATGACATCACCCCTCCCCCCCCCGCCCCCCAGGCACTGCACGGCACCTTTGTCTCCCAAAATACGCCTGGAAAAAAACAAGGAATTCTCTCAAAAAGGTGAAATCGTGGCGTGGCCAGCTCTTAATTCAACAGCAAAGGTTGCCCCAAGTCGGGCGGCTCGAAGGGCGAGGGTCCAACTCCGAGGCCAAACTCATCCCAAACTCAAGAAGGATCCAAGGGGAAGGGGATGGGCAGGCAGGAGGTGAGCCCGGAATCCCAGCAGCTGCAACCCGCCAGCGGGAAAATGTACAGCCGAACGTTGCAAGGCGGGAATAAACGGAAGAAAACGGAAATAAATGGAGATGAATGGAAATAAAACGGAAATAAATGGAAATAATACCCCAAAAAATGGAAATAAACGGAAATAAATGGAAATAAATGGAAATAAATGGAAATAAAACAGAAATAAAACAAAAAAAATGGAAATAAACGGAAATAAGCAGAAATAAATAGAAAAAAACAGAAATAAAACAGAAATAAATAGAAATAAAACAGAAATAAATGGAAATAAAACAGAAATAAATGGAAATAAATAGAAATAAATAGAAATACAACAGAAATAAACGGAAATAAACGGAAAAAAACGGAAAAAAAACGGAAAAAAACGGAAAAAAACGGAAAAAAACGGAAAAAAACGGAAAAAAAACGGAAAAAAAACGGAAAAAAAACGGAAAAAAAACGGAAAAAAAACGGAAAAAAAACAGAAAAAAAAACAGAAAAAAAACAGAAATAAAACAGAAATAAAACAGAAATAAAACAGAAATAAATGGAAATAAACAGAAATAAATAGAAAAAACAGAAATAAATGGAAATAGATGGAAGTAAACGGAAATAGAAAAAAAACCAGAAATAAATAGAAAGAAAACAGAAATAAATAGGAAAAAAAGATATAAATGGAAATAAAAAGAAATAAATAGAAATAAATAGAAATAAATAGAAAAAGACAGAAATAAATAGAAAAAACCCAGAAATAGAAATAAATGGAAATAAACGGAAATAAAAAGAAATTAAAAAGAAATAAATAGAAATAGACCAGAAAAAAAAAACAGGAAAAAACAGAAAAAACAGAAAAAAACAGAAAAAAAAAGAAATAAATAGAAATGAACTGAAATAAACTGAAATAAATAGAACCAAAAAAAAAAAAAAAAAAACAGAAACAGAAACAAACAGAAAAAAATAGAAAAAAACCCCAGAAATAAACAGAAATAAACCGAAATAAACCAAAATAAACCGAAATTCTCCACGGGTTTCCTTCTCACCTAACTCCAGCTGGAGTTTAACGTCCTGGGATTTTGCCCAGCAGGAGCGGGGGACACCGTGGGAATCGCTCTGGATTCCACGGGAGGACAAGAAATCCCTTTCACGCTCCTCTGGCCCAGAAATTCCCCAGAAAATTCCAAGCCGGGAATTTGGGAACGGGTTGCACAGGCAAACCCGACCAGGCTCTGGAGTTTTTTGGGTGGTTTGGTTTTGGTTTTTTTTTTTTTCCTGTTGGATTTCCACAGCTGCAAAAAGCTGGGAATTCATTGTAATTATTATTTCCTGCGGCCCGGGGATGAGACACTTTGGATTTCCAGCTGGAAAACTTCCCCTCCCCCCCTCCCCGGTGCATTTGGGACAGGGAGGGAATATTGGGATCACAAAGATGCTGGGGGAAGAAGCTGGAAAAATCTTGGAGCAATCCAGAGGGAATCCACTGGAAACGGGGCTCCACAAGCTCCTTCCTGGCCCTCACATCAGTATTTTGGGATGAAATTTCGACTCCTGGCTCGTCATTGTCCTGAATTTCAGGTCCAGCTCCGTGTCAATCCCACCTCTGGGGTGGATCCCAAAAAGGTGAAGCTCGCAGGAGAGGTGATGGAGCGTTTTTAGGGAAGTCTACCTCCAAAAAAAAAAAAAAAGGGAAAAATCAGGGAAAAAAAAAAATCCAGGAGAACAGAACTAACCTGTGCTACCAACACTCCCATCAACCAGGGCCACTCTCGGACATTCCTCAAGGCTTCTCCTCGAGGAGTTGTAAGATTCTGCACGGAAAAAGCGCCCGTTGGAACGGGCGTTCATAAATCCTCTCTCCCCTCCTCAACATCCCAAGGGATCATATTGGAAATGACTGCATTGAAAACACAATCATTTAAGTGATCGTACCGAAAATCCCATCGGGAGCTGCGGGAAGGGGCTGCGCCGAGAAGCTCCAGCTGCCCCATTCCTGGAGACATCCCGGGGCAGGATTCCCAAATTCCCCGTTCAGGCTCCCAAAGCCAAGCACACAAAGCGGATTTTCCTGGAACAATCCAACTTTCCAGGCACGTTAAAGCTGGAAAATCCCAAGTTTCTCCTTTTCCCCTCTCTCTCTCCATCCCAAAGCCCCGTGGGATGAATCTCCCTGATGAAGGGGAGGAGCGTTCCAAGGGAACTGCAGGTGGAAAACTCAACCTTGCCCTCCCCCCTCGGCGTGTCCCAGGTGGATCGGAAGGTGCTCCGGGATTTAAACGCGGGTGTTAAACCAACAGCACGTCTGCCAGGACGGAGCCAACCTGCGGGACGGTTTTCCCTTAGGGAAAAAGGGCAGGAAACAGAACCCAGACCCCCAGGAAAAAACCAAACAACAAAAAACCATCCAGTCCCAAAGTGACACCGACAGGGAACAGCAGCCCGGGAGAATCCACAGCTCCAATGAACATCCCCAAAAAAAAAAATCCTTGGGAAGAGCCACAACCAAAAAACCTGGGGAGTTCCAGACTGCCTGAATCCATATTGGGAATGTTCCACGCTCTGATGGTAAATCCCAACCCTCCAAAGCACCCACCGAGCTCCACCAGGATGGCTGGGAAAGCATCTCCCCCCGCAAAGGGAGCGGAATTCCTCGGGGGAAAGGCTCCAGGAGCAGGCGGATCCGGTGCAGCTCCTCCATCACGACCGAAAGGAATGAGGAAAAGAAATCCTCGGAGTCTGGTGGAGGTGTCAGCGGTCCAAGAGGCTCCCACACCCTCAGGATGGGGGACGGCTCCAGGATGTTTGTATCCCCAGTCCTTGAACCAGGACAGGAGGATCTTGGAATCTTCTCCCAAGAACCAACAGCACCAAGAGGTGAAGCTGCTGCTGGACGCGAACGTCCATCCGTGTCCATCAGGAACAGCTCGTCCAGGGAAGCCGCGGCTGCTCCGTCCCTGGAAGTGTCCAAGGCCACCCTGGCGCGGTGGAAAATGGCCCTGTCCTTGGCACTGGATGAGCTTTGAGGTCCCTTCCAAGCCAAACCAGGCTGGATATTCCAAGCAGGTCCAGGCCGGCAGCTCCACGGAGAAGCTCCGTGTGGGACGTGGTGGCATCTCCGAGCTCTGGGAATTGGGCTTGGCCCAAACTGAGGCATCCAAAGAGACAAGGAGAACCTGCTTCTGCTGGAGACTGAAGCTCCCAGGAGTTCAAACTCTGGTTGCCGAGTGGACACGAGGTAAGAGCGAGCCAGAGTTCTTTTCCTACAGGAGAATTCCAGGAAAATCCATGGGCATGGACAGGTCATCGCTCAGCTCCCAGCTCCAGCTCAGCAGCGTCCCTGGAAGTGTCCCAGGCCAGGTTGGACGGGGCTTGGAGCAACCTGGGATGGTGGAAAGTGTCCACTGCCCGTGGACGAGATGATCCTGAGGGCCCTCCCCAAACCATGCAGCGAAGAATTCCCAGGAAAACGCTGAGGATTCGCCAGGCTCTGATGGACCCTCTCCCAACATCCCGAGCTACCGAAGCGACTCATGCCAAAAACGCCCGGCCCCGCCCATCCCAGCCCGCGGCGGGTACGGAACGGGGGGAAGCCACAAACAGCCCCCAGGCAGCCCGGCCGGCTGGGAATTCCATCCATCCCCAAGCCCCAGCAGATCCTCAGACGTCCCTCACAACCTTCAGACAACGATCCCAAACAATCCTCTCCTCCAGGTACGAGTTCTGGGCCGGGCAAGGCAGCTCCCAATTAAGGGACGCCGCTAACGAACGCGGAGGGAACGGCGGGATTCGAGGTGGGGGACGGGGGAACACCAACCCTAAAAACACCAGGACGCCGCCTGAAAAACCGTCTGAGTCCCAACACCGAACCTTTCCCCCAAGGAAACCCCAAAATTAATCCAATTAATCCATCATTCCATTAAAAAGTCGTCAGAGGAGCCGCTCTGGCTCCTTCCACCAGCCCAGGCGGGCGCCCCTGGACCATCTCAGCCAACAAACACCGACCCGAGACAACCTGGACACTTCTGGACACCAAATTCCAAGCGCCACACCGAGCCCGAGCATCACGGCCCCTCAACACGCTCCAAACAACGAAGGTAAAAACACCCGAATCAGCCTCAAAGTTTGCGGAGGAGGAAGACCAGAAGGTCTCCCGGGAAGGGCTCATCCCAGCGGCGTTGAGCTGCAGTAAAAAGCAGGATCTGCTCCTCCCGTCCCAGGAGGCACAACGCGGCTCCCCAGGGAAACCCTCCCCGTGTCCCTCGACTCATTCCAGACGGCTCAGCCGCCGGGGCAGCGTTTCAGCTGCAACAAGGGGGAAGCTGCTCCTCAGCTGCTCCAGGTGGGCAACAACTACAAAAAAGGTTTGCTCTGTTGTCCCCCCTTCCCTGCTCAAAAAAATAAAATAAAATAAAATAAAATAAAATAAAATAAAATAAAATAAAATAAAATAAAATAAAATAAAATAAAATAAAATAAAATAAAATAAAATAAAATAAAATAAAATAAAATAAAATAAAATAAAATAAAATACAAGCACTTTTAGCTTTGCCTCCAATCCAACCATGGCTCCGGGCCGTGCTCCGGGCCAGATGTCTGCCTGCTCCTTCCACCCCCCCGGAGCCGGCAAAGTTTACGGAGCCCCCCCCGAATCCTTCGCCCAGGGAAAAGTCGAAGAAACGTAAGAAACAGAAGTCTGGAATCGTTGAGAGCCAGCGGGGAGCGGGTGGGGAGAGGGGGAGAACCGCGGCAGGGACGGAGCGACTTCTCAGGAGAGGCGATGAAGGCGGAGGGCTGCAGGGGGTGGCTCGGTGGAGCTCCCCGCGCACGGGAGCAGCAGAGCTCCCGGCCATTAGGCTGCTCCCCCTTCCCCGGCTCCTTCCTCCCGGCAGAAAATGGGGTCAGGGCAGGGGCCGCGCCCGGCGGGGGGAGAGCAGCCCGGGGCTAAAAGCGAGACCAGGCTGGGTAACTAGGAAAAACAGCGGAATTAATAACAATAATAATAATAATAATAATAATAAGCAAGAAGGTAGTGAAAAATGGCCCCGCGGGGAGGCCGGGACACGTCCGCACGCTCCGCCCGGCTCTCCCCCCCAGCGCACCCCCGGGAGGGAACGGGACAGGGAAAGGGACACGGGCCGGGGGGACACGGCCCCGAGCCGAGCCGAGGCGAGCCGAGCCGAGCCGAGCCGAGCCGCCCGCCCCGGCGCGGCCGCTCCCGCCGCTCCCGCCGGCCGCTCTCGGCGCTGCCCGCGCTCCCTGCCCGCCCTCCCCGCGCCCGCCCCGGCCGCGGCCATCACGCGAGGCCGGGGATGCGCGGCCTACCCCGGCCCGCCGGGAGGACGGAGGGGAGGGGAAAGGCGGCGGGACAGGGCATAGGGAAAAGGCAAAGGGACCGGGGGGACGGGGGACGGCGAGGGGAAAGGCAAGGCGAGGGGAAGGGAAAAGCGGCGGCGGCGCGCTGCCGGCGGGCCCGAGGCCGCACAAGGAAGGAAGGGGCCCCGCGCTTACTCCGGCGTGGGGTGCTCCGGGTCGTAGAAATCCCCCATGGTGGGTGGGCGGGCGCGGGGCTCCGCAAGTGCCCCCTGGCCGGGGAGGCCCCGCTCGCCCCGTCGGGGCTCCTCACATGGTCCGGCGGGGCCCCCCCGCCACCCGCGCCCAGCCCGGCCCGGCCCCGCCGCGATCCGCCCCGGCCGCCGCCGGCTCCTCCTCCCGCGGCCGCCGCCGCTCGGCGCCGGGAGCGCTCCGGGAGCGGCCGCCGCGGCCCGGGAGCCGCCGGCAGCCGCCCAGGCAGCCCCGAGATGGCCGAGGCCGCAGCGGGCGGCGGGAGCGCGGGGATCGGCCGCCGAAACCCGCCGGGATCCCAGCGGGATCGGCTGCGAAAAACCACCGGGATCCCAGCGGGATCGGCTGGGAAAAACCGCCGGGATCCCAGCGGGATCGGCCGCCGAAACCCGCCGGGATCCCAGCGGGATCGGCCGCCAAAAACCGCCGGGATCCCACCGGGATCGGCCGCCAAAAACCGCCGGGATCCCACCGGGATCGGCCGCCAAAAACCGCCGGGATCCCACCGGGATCGGCCGCCAAAAACCGCCGGGATCCCAACGGGATCGGCCGCCAAAAACCGCCGGGATCCCACCGGGATCGGCCGCCAAAAACCGCCGGGATCCCAACGGGATCGGCCGCCAAAAACCGCCGGGATCCCACCGGGATCAGCTGGGAAAAACCACCGGGATCGACCACCAAAAACCGCCGGGATCCCACCGGCATCGGCCGCCAAAAACCGCCGGGATCCCACCGGGATCGGCTGCGAAAAATCACCAGGATCCCACCGGGATCGGCCGCCAAAAACCACTGGGATCCCAACGGGATCGGCTGCGAAAAATCACTGGGATCCCAACAGGATCGGCTGCGAAAAACCACCGGGATCCCACCGGGATCAGCCGCAAAAAATCACCGGGATCAGCCGCAAAAAATCACCGGGATCCCAATGGGATCAGCCACAAAAATCACCGGGATCAGCCGCAAAAAATCACCAGGATCCCAATGGGATCAGCCGCAAAAAATCACCGAGATCCCACCGGGATCAACCGCAAAAAACACCGGGATCCCAACGGGATCAACTGCAAAAAACACCGGGATCAGCAGCAAAAATCACCGGGAATTTCTTGGGACTATGTTGGGTTTGTTGCAGGGATCGCCGGGGGCACACTGGGATCAGCCACAAAATTCACTGGGAATTTTTGGGGACTGTATTGGGATTATTCCAGAGATCGCTGGGGTCAGCCGCAGTGAGCCTGGGTGTCACTGGGATCCCACCGGGATCAGCCGCAGAAACACCGGGAATTTCTTGGGACCGTGTTGGGATTGTTCCAGGGATCGCCGGGGACACGCCGGGATCAGCCGCGGGATCCCCTCCAGGTGAGCCCCGGCTCCACCAGCATCTCCTCGGGATCACGCCTGGGATCATCGGCCGCCGGATCGCTAAAGGCTCCCCAGGATCACCAGGACCGCACCAGGCTCAGCCCCGGGATCTCCGCGGGATTCCCCTGGGCTCACACAACCAGGACTGGCTGCAGGATCTCCTCGGGATCGCCCCTGGGCGCCTCAGGATCTCACCAGGAGCCACACGCGGGATCTCCCGCAGGACCAGGGAGATCTCCCCAGGGCCACAGCAGGATCACGCCCTGAGATCACACCTGGATCCTTGGCACCAGATCCCTGGGGCTGCTCCAGGCCCCGTTTGCCCCAAAAGTTACTAAACCTTCTCTTCTTTCCTTTCACAGGTCGTTTCCCATCTTCCCAATCCCTGGGCGAGCTCCTCCGTGGAACGCTGCTGGAGCACTTCAGGAGACCCAGCTGCTTCTGGGACGCCCGGGTTGACAACGTGGAATCCTCCAAACCACGTTCACGCCTTCCAGTATTGAGATTTCTGGGATTTTCCCAGATTTGGGAGCAGTATTGAGATTTCTGGGATTTTCCCAGATTTGGGAGCATGGTGCGGGCAGCAGGGACGCACAGGGATGAGGTGGGAAGCAGAGGAGGGGTGGATATGGAGAAGGACAAAGGAAGGTTTAGTTCCAGTCACGTGGAAGTGTTTTCTTGGGAAATCCAGCCTGGCCTGAGTTCCCAGCAGCTTTTTGAGCCTCTGGAATTGGATCATTCCAAGGAAAAGGAGATTTCTGGGATGTTCTCCCAGGGGACAGAAGGAAGCTCCAACAAATCCAGCCAAACTCAACACCGTGGATTGGGTGACTTTCCCAGTTTTCCATGTCACTGGGGGTGGCACGTGGGGAATCTGGGATGCCGGGATGGGGGCTGTTCCTGCCAGCTGTGGGGTGTTGGCTTTGGGGCTCCCAGCATTCCCCTTCCAGCTTCCCAAATCACTCTGAGGGAGCTGGAGGGGCTCCTCCTGGAGCAGAGGAGGCTCAGGGGACACCTGGTTCCCTGGAAGGAGGTTGGAGCCAGGAGGGGTCGGGCTCTGCTCCCAGGGGCCAGGACGAGAGGGAACGGCCTCAGGTGGGATATTGGGAATATTCCTCCTGGAATGGGCTCTCCAGCCCTGGCCCAGCTGCTCAGGGCCGTGGTGGAGTCCCCGTCCCTGGAGGGATTTAACGTCCCTGCGGATGTGGCACTTGGGGACACGGTCAGGGGCGGCCTTGGCGGTGGACTCGGATCTTGGAGGGTTTTTCCAACCAAACCCGTTCCGCGATTCCCCCAGAAATGAATCTTTTGTTTCGTTCCCTTCTCCAGGCACATCCAACAGGCCAAGCCATGACTTGTTGCTCCCATGGGAACAAGCCCCAGGAAAGAGGGAATCAGGGGCAAGCCTGGATTACCCACGGCAACCTCTGCGCCTTTTCCAGAGGCTCGGGAAAACAAGTGCTGCTGTGGGATCAGCCTGCCCGCTGTGCTGTCCAGACAGCGGGATCCATTCCCAAAAAACCCCCGCCTGCCCAAAGGTTGGGTCGGTCACTTTTCCTGCTGTTTATTCGGATAAATCCGTGGTGGACGCGAGCATGAGGCACTTTCCTGAGGTGGCATTCCTTTTGGGAAGGCTGGGATCCGGGCTATGGGATGGACAGGGCTCTGTTCTTCCCGTTGGCCGACACCGTGCCGCGTTTCCTGCGCATTTTCCGCAGCGCTGCCGTGCTCCTGTGGAAGCTTTGCTGGGAACAGGGAACACAAAGGGCACCACTGAGCTCAGCTGGGCTCTCAGAGCACAGTTCTCACCTGTAAAAGCTTTTTTTTTTTTTTGTTCCCGAAAAATAAAACCCAAATGCCTCCCCAAACTTTCCAAGTGGTGCAGGGAAAAGCTGGGAAAATCCCCAGCGCAGCAGCAGCAGCAGCAGCATTGCTGATGGCAGATGCCAGCAGGCTCTGAGGAAGGGACAGGAATCCCTGGGCAATTCTCCAGAGCTGCTTTTCAGATGTTTCCATGGAATCCCAGAATGATTTCAGTCGGGAAAGGGCCTTAAGGGTTATCCCAACCCACCCATTCCATGGGAAGGGACACCTCCCACTATCCCAGGCTGCTCCAAGCCCCAATGTCCAACCTGGCCTTGGACACTTCCAGGGATCCAGGGGCAGCCACAGCTGCTCTGGGAATTCCAGCCCAGCCAGGAATTCCCAGTCTCCCATCCCTCCCTGCCCTGTGGCAGTGGAAGCCATTCCCTGTGTCCTGTCCCTCCATCCCTTGTCCCTCTCCAGCTCTTTAGGGCCTCAGGTCTCTCCAGGCTGAACATTCCCGGCTCTCTCTGGGTGATTTTATTCTGGCCAGGTTGGACAGGGCTTGGAGCAGCCTGGGACAGTGGGAGATGATTTCCCTGCCCGTGGAATGGGATGATCCTGAAGATCCCTTCCATCCCGATCCGCTCTGGGGTTCTCCCTGGGCTTACCTTTTGATCCAGCTTCATCCTGGCCCTGTAGAAGGGCACGGAGCCCGGGCAGTCGGGCAGCACCTTCTCCTGCATCAGCTCAAACTTGTCCTGCTCGTCCTCATCCTGCCAGGGAAAAAAAGAACATTTCCCATTCCGTGTGCGAAGCCACACGCCTGGAGAGCTGGGACAACGATCCCGTTTGCTGCAGCGAACACCCAGCTCGGCCAGGAAAACCCTGGAGCTGAGCGGTTCCTCTTCCCACGCCTTGGAGGAGCAGCTTTGGGAAGGGCTTTGGGCAAAAACCTGTAAGGGTTTGGGATTTTCCCACAGGGAAAATGAACATTCCCAGCTCTCCCAGCCTGGCTCCAGCCCTGGGAGCAGCTCCAGGTCCTTGTGCTATTGGATCCAGGGCTGGGGCAGCTCTTTTTCCCCCTTTCTGGTCACTCATTTTTAGATGAAGAGTTCTGGGAGATGGGGAGTTGAACAGAAACGTGCTTTTTTTTTTGGTTCAGGATATAAAAAAAGACCCCTGTCCCCACAGCGGTGTCTCCTAGCACAGGACAGTGCCACCGGAGTTTGGCTGCAAAGCTGCGATCCCATGGGCTGGGAATCACGGCTCCCAAGGATCCCTGCAGCCGCAGGCACTTTGCCCAGTGGCTGATATTCCACAGACGCCCAGGTGGAATAGTCACTGTCCTGATTTAGCCTCTGAACGGCCAAGGGAACGTGACAGCAGGATGTGTGGCTCCAGATATTCCCTTCGTGCCTCGCTCCTTCTCCTGCTTCTCCTCCTTCCCTCCCGAGGAGGATCAGAGCTCCGGGATAACTCACCAGGCGCTTGATTCTGTCCATAGGAATCATTCCAGGTGTGATGCTCCCGCCCGGCTTCAGAGCCTCCCTCACATCCTCGGCGATCCGGAAGGATTCCTTGTACCAGATCTCAAACTCTGGGAGGCCGAGAGGGGCAATTAATGGCTCTAATTAATCACCCAAAAGATGGACCCGAAGCGTGGGTTGGTTGTCCCTGGGGATCTCAGTGCTGTAAAACCCTCCGACAGGAACTCGGAACTCCAGCGTTTGGAGTTTCAGCTCCAACTTGAACAGGATAGAGTTGGGAAAGTGAATTTGAGGAGGCTGCTGGCTGTGCCGAGGTGGCGGCCAGCTCTGGGGACGGCGCCCTGGCCAGGAGAAGGCACCACTCCTGCAGCCCCCAGAATTCCTTTTGGAACGGGCAGCACGGCTGGGGCTCGGATTTCAATCCCACGCTTGCCATCCCATAATAGGCAGCGAGAAAACACAGCAGGTGGGAATTACGTCCTCATTAATCCCGGGAATTTCCCAGGCACTCCACTCTGGATGTCTGGACGAACAGCAAACATCTGCAGCACCCAAAAATGCCAAATCCCAGATCCAGCGGAAAGCAGCGGCACAGCTGTGCTTGGGATCTGCTTATCCCTGGAATGATGGGAATTAATGATTATCCCAGTTTTTTTTTTCCTTGGATCTGATGGATCCAAGCTGTTCCCCTGGGAAATGTTGGCACGTGCACGGCATCCAAATGTTTGGGACTCTGGAATTCCTACGTGGATCGGCTTCCCTTAGAGGGGCAAATCCAGGGATGCAGCAGGGGCAGCTGGAATGCACAGACTTCAAGGTGGAGCCCACCAGGAATTTGCAGGGATTTTCCTGGCAGAGCTGTGGCCAAACTCTTTCTCCTGACAAGGCTACAACTCTGGAACCTGGAAATCACGCAGGGACAGAGGAAATATTGGGAATCCAGAGGCAAATCCCTACCGCAGGGCAATTCCTTCACCACCATCTCTAATAAATAAAATCAAGGATGAGATCCGAGGTCAGCAGTGTGAAATTCCTTGCGGGAGGCTTTTTTCCCCCCCATGTAGGGCTGGGACCAAGGAGTAAAGGGACATTATTTGGGAGAGATGAGGACCAAGGAGTAAAGGGACATTATTTGGGAGAGATGAGGACCAAGGAGTAAAGGGACATTATTTGGGAGAGAGGATCTGCAGCAATCCAAGGTTAGGTCAGAAAACCCCCACCTGATTACGGATAAAATCCAGTCTGGAAGGCAACAGGAAAAAGGACAACAAAGAGTGCTCATTTGGCAAAGGATGGAGGGACAGGACACAGGGAATGGCTTCCCACTGCCGGGGGGCAGGGCTGGATGGGAGATTGGGAATTGGGAATTCCTGGCTGGGCTGGAATTCCCAGAGCAGCTGTGGCTGCCCCTGGATCCCTGGCAGTGCCCAAGGCCAGGCTGGACGTTGGGGCTTGGAGCAGCCTGGGACAGTGGGAAGGGATTGGAACTGGATAAGTTTGAGGTCCCTTCCAACCCCAAACCATTCTGGGATCCCGTGATGGTTGTGAGTGCTCCAGTGTGGATTGATCCCAGCTGAGCCCTGGTGCTCCATACCTGAGATGAGCTTTTTCCTGCACTTGTCCATGAGCTGCTGGCAGTACTGGATCTCCACCTTCAGGTCCTGCAGCTCAGTAAAACCGGCCCTGTGCTCCTCCTTCAGCTCCTTCAGCTGCTGGATGAAGGAAAACTCCTCCTCGCTGATGATCACCTGTCCTTTCTCGTCTGTGTATTCTCCTGGAGAGGGGCAAAGGGAAGGGAAAGTTCTGCTGAGGCTGGAGAGCAGGGACACCTTGGCTCTCAGAGGAGAACATCCCTGGGATTGTCTAAATGAGATATTGGGAAGGAATTCCTGGCACAGGGTGCCCAGAGAAGCTGTGGCTGCCCCTGGAAGTGCCCAAGGCCAGGTTGGATGTGTTTTGGAGCAGCCTGGGATAGTGGAAGGCAGAGGAGGAGTGGGATGATCCTTGAGGTCCCAACACAAACCATTCCATGGTTCCGTGAGCACCCGAAATTTCTGGAAGCCCCGAGCTCCGTCCCTGCGTCCCTCCTCACCCGCCTGACTCCTCCTCCTCTTCTGAGTCTCCAGAGCCTCCTTGATCCCCGCCATCTGCTTCTTGATGTGGTCGGTCCTCTGTGCCACCGAATGGCTCCTCTTCTTCCTGGACATCAGGATCCTCTTGTTCTGCCTGAAGATCCTGTGGATCTCCTGTCCTGCCTCCTTCTTGAAGAGCTCGAACGCCTCTTGCTTGGATGGAGCGGACCTGGAAGCAGACGTGGACACGGGAGGTCACTCTGCCCTGGAATGAATGGCTCAGCTGGGAAAAGCTTTCCAAGATCAAGCCCAACCGTCCCCCAGCACCGCCAAGGCCACCAGTGACCGTGTCCCCAAGTGTCACATCCGTATGGATGTCACCTCCTGCCAGGGACGGGGAGCCACCACTGCCCTGGGCTGTCCCCTGCGATGCCTCACCACCTTTTCCATGAGGAAAGTGTTCCCAATTTCCACCCTGAGCCTGCCCTGGCCCAGCCTGAGGTCATTCCCTCTCCTCCTGTCCCTGTTCCCGGCTGTCCCCTCCTGGCAGGGACTTGTGCAGAGCCACCAGGTCCCCCCTGAGCCTCCTTTTCTCCAGGCTCAACCCCTTCCCAGCTCCATTCCCTGGACCTGCTCCAGCCCCTCAGTGTTTTGTCCCCAGTCCTTGGGAATAGCTGAGGTCTGGTGGGATTTCGATGGGTTCCTTTGGGATCTCTGTCCTGGCTGCTCCCTGGCACCATTCCCACACCAACCCCAAGAGCCACTGTCCCCCCGGGCTACTCCCAGAACACAGCTCTGCACACAGGCCCCATATTCCTCAGAACTGAGCGTTCCCTGGAAAACCAGCCTTTCCTGGGTTGCATTTTCACCAAAAAAAGAAAAGGGGAGAATGTCACAGCCCACAGGTGCTGCTCTGTGCTGTTGATATTCCTGGAGAGCAGGATGGATTTGGGGAGCAGAAGGCAGGGACTGAAAACCACGGAATGAATGATTTGGGTTGGAGGAGACCTTAAAGCTCATCTCATTCCAACAGCAGGTGCCCAGAACTTTCCACATCCCTCACTCCAGCCTGGGCAAAGGCCAATTCCAGCTCCTCCTGCCTTCCCTGAGTGACCTGTTAAGGGCATTTTCCAGCTCCTCAGGGGCTCTGTGACGCTGTTCCCGTGCCAAACAGGCTGGCACAGGGCTGTAAACAACAGCTCCGGCTCCCTGAGCTGCTGGAAGTTGCTCTGGGATGTGCCTCCCGCAGCTGCAGCTGCAGCAGCCGGTGCTGCCAGCCCTGGGAACTGCCACAGGGACACAAATCCCGCGTGGAGGGAATGGAAAACGCGGTGAGGAGCTCCAGGAGTGAATTCTGCGGCAGCTTCACTGCTTTGCTGGAACGCAGAAACCTCATCCTGGGATGGCCTCACCTGCGGAGCTGCCCCAGCCCTGCATCCCAAAATCCACAGGAGGGATCCAGAGATCCTGCTCCAGGGCTGGAGCCAGGCTGGGAGAGCTGGGAATGTTCCCCTGGAGAGGAGAAGGCTCCAGGGAGAGCTTCCAGAACATTCCAGGGCCTGAAGGGGCTCCAGGAGAGCTGGAGAGGGGCTGGGGACAAGGGATGGAGGGACAGGACACAGGGAATGGCTTCCCACTGCCACAGGGCAGGGCTGGATGGGAGATTGGGAATTGGGAATTCCCAGAGATTTGTGGATCCCTGGCAGTGCCCATGGCCAGGCTGGATCACCCTGGGACAGCGGGAGGTGTTCCTGCCCTGGGCAGGGAGTGGAATTGGATGATCCCGAAGTTCCCTTCCAACCCAAGCCAGCCTGGAATTCCACGATTCTGCTGATCCATTTCCATGACTCTGGGGATTTCTGGCTGGATGTGAGATCTCCCTGCAGTTTTCCCACTCACCAGAGGGATGCTGCAGTTTTCGGAGATTGAAGAATTGAGTTTAAATGAAACAAAAGTCAAGAAATTGAATTAATTGAAGTTTTTAAATATTCAAGAGCAACCGGCCAGGGCAGAGCTGGATGCACGGGGGTGACCCCCACCACCATCACTCGGAGCTCAGGGTGTTCCCATCACCATCCCTGAATTCCCTGGATGTTGGAGCCCTGGGCACTGAGAATTCCAGGTTTTCTGTGCTGACGCTGACCCCCAAGCAAACCCTGCACTGGACCCGAGGCCGTGGAAAAGGCTCCCAAAATTGAGCCTTCCTTTTAATTAATAATTAATTTCGTTAATTGGCAGCGCTGGGGTTGTGGGCGTGGGGTTGGGATAGGAGTGTGTGATGGCACAGGGTGCGAAACTCAGAGTTCAAGGGCTTAGAATGCGGTAAAATATAAAAATTACTGTATTTATATGTATATAAATATATAAATATATAAATATGGTAATATATATAAATCACTGTATTTATATATATAGTAATATATATATAAAATAAAATTATAAATAAAATATAAATAAAAAGAAAAAGAAAACCAAAAATAAAAAATAAAAAAAATAAAAATAAAAATAAAAATAAAAATAAAAATAAAAATAAAAATAAAAATAAAAATAAAAATAAAAATAAAAATAAAAATAAAAATAAAAATAAAAATCCTCCAAGGTGAAGGTTTTAGGGCAGAGGCTCCCTCTTTTTCACCTTCTCCTTCCTGGCCCTGGGTGGGGTTTTGTAATTGGACAGAAAAATCCACATTGCGGGCCTGGGGTGGTTGGTTATTGGGTTAAAAGTAAAAGTAATTGAATAAATTAACAATTTGATAATTTAATAATTTAATAATTCGATAATTTGATAATTTAATAATTTAATAATTCGATAATTTTATAATTCGATAATTTGATAATTTAATTTAGTAATTTTATAATTTAATAGTTTAATAATTATTATTATTTAATGATTTAATAAAAATAAAAGTTTTTAAAACTCATTTCATTATTGGACAGTTTGTGTTTAAAAAGACCTTGGGAAGAGACAGAGAGAAAAATCCACATTGTGGGCCTGGGGTGGTTGGTTGTTGGGTTAAAAGTAAAAATAATTGAATAAATTAACAATTTGATAATTTAAAAATTTAATAATTTGATAATTTGGTAAGTTGATAATTTAATAATTTAATAATTCGATCGTTTGATAATTTGATATTTGATAATTTAATAATTGAATAATTGAATTATTATTATTATTATTTAATAATTTAGTAAAAATTAAAGTTTTTAAAACTCATTTCATAATTGGCCAGTTTGTGCTTTAAAAGACCTTGGGAAGAGTTAGAGACAGAGACAGAGGCGTTTTCCACTTTGTTAGCTAGTGAGACTGCAACATGGATCAGCATTGATAAAAATCTGAGTCCAAACACAAAACCTGCATCCCCTGAGCGTTTCATCCCGGCTCGAACAACGGAAGGAAAGACGATAAAACCAAACCTCTCCCCCTTTGCCTCGGAGCTGCACTCAGGGAAACACAATCCAACCATTCCAGTGTAAGGCACCCTCTGGAAAAGGGGATTTGCTCCCTCACAGGGAAAACCTACCTGGGCTTCTGGGAATCCTCTGAGGATGGGATTGAGGCCTCTTCATCAGTGTCCTGCTCACCTTCCTCTTCCTCTGCTCCTTCCTCTCCCCAGTCCAGATCCTTGGTGGCACCTTTGGGTGGAGAGGAATCCTCCTGACTCGTCTCAGGAGGAGGGCTCCCACTTTTTTCCTTTCTGGCAGGGGGGAAAAGACAAAATTTCGTCAGCAGAGGGGTCTGGAACCGAAACATGCTGCAGGTTTGGCTTTGCTGAGTTAAAAAGCTGCCGATCTGAGGTAGCTTCTACCAAAGTGCCATGGGAAACATCCACGGATACATATTAAATAATAAATAATAAATAATAAATAATAAATAATAAATAATAGAATCAGCCTTGTTCCCACAAACCCTTAATTCCCAGGGTGGAGGAGCTGCCCTGGACACGGTGGAATCCAGGCCAGGCTGGATGAAGCTCTCCTGAGAAGGATCCCAAGGACAGCAGTGCCAGCTTTGGGCACACCTGGACACAGCCCAACCCTGTCCAAAAGGAATCTCCAGGGATTTGATCCGAGCTCACTTTTAAACCAAGCCTGGCTCCCCTGCTCCTTTCCCTCCACAAACCCCCCCCGAAAAACCGCAGGGAATGGGATCATCACGGAATTATGGAATGGTTTTAGTTGGAAT
The DNA here is from genome assembly GCF_029207755.1 of Chamaea fasciata. NCBI lineage: Eukaryota > Metazoa > Chordata > Aves > Passeriformes > Sylviidae > Chamaea > Chamaea fasciata. The sequence continues at coordinate 152,257,932 of NW_027094086.1, forward strand.
TCCATCCCGTCTCGTTCCATTCCACGGGCAGGGACATCTCCCACTGTTCCCAGGCTGCTCCAAACCAAATCCAGCCTGCCTTTGGGCTCTCCCAGGGATCCAGGGGCAGCCACAGCTGCTCTGGGAATTCCATCCCAGCCAGGAATTCCTTCCCAATCTCCCATTCAAACAGTGCCCCTTTCAGTTTAAAGCCCTTGTCCTGTACGATGCCATCTCCAAAGTGACCCGTGTGTCACCGCGCTGGGGAAGGTGAGGCCCCTGCCGAGATCCCTTTTGGAATCCTCATTATTTCTGGAGCCAAGTGTCTCAATCCCACCTAAGCCATCAATCCTCCTGTGGGGCTCTCGGAGAGCTTGGAATTCCCACACCAGGCAGTTCCAGGGGATGCAGGAGCTGCCGGGTGAGGCCCGTGCAGCTTCCACGGGCGTGGAGATAACAAACGGGTTGTTCCTTTCTGCTTGCAGGGAAGCGCAGCTGATAAGGATGATGACACTTCCAGGGAGCCAGGGGCAGCTTCTCTGGGAATTCCATCCCAGCCCCTCCCAGGGGATGATTTCTTCCTAAGGAATAGTCCCAGCTGGGCACTGGGCCACCACGAGGATTGGGGACAACAGCTGGGAAAGGCCCCGAGGGGGACAGGAGGTGCCAGGGAATGGGGACAGGACCAGGGGAAACTGCCCCAGGCTGTGCCAGGGGAGGTTTAGCTGGATATTGGGAAAATTCCTTCCCCAAAAGGGCTCTCCAGGCCTGGCCCAGCTGCCCAGGGCTGTGGTGGAGTCCTTTCAAACCCCGTGGATGTGGCACTTGGGGACATGGTCAGGGGTGGCCTTGGCAGTGCTGGGGGATGCTTGGGCTCGATGATCTTGGGGAGCTTTTCCAATCTTGACAACTCCAAGATTCCACAATTCCCAGAGGTAAAGGAGTCGTGTCTGACTTCTTCACTCACCCATCACCCTTGGTGGCTTCCTTCTCCCCATCAGGAATGGGGGATGGAGGAGGACTTCCAGACTCCAGAGTCCCTTCATCCTCATCCTTATCAGCCGAAATTCCCTGCAAGCAGAAAGGAACAACCCATTTCTTATCTCCATGCCCGTGGAAGCTGCACGGGCCTCACCCGGCAGCTCCTGCATCCCCTGGAACTGCCTGGTGTGGGAATTCCAAGCTCTCCGAGAGCCCCACAGGAGGATTGATGGCTGTCCTGAGTTGAAGTATATTCTATCACCATCTTCAAGAACTGTTGAAACCAGGTGAGGCAGTGCTCCCTGCCTCCTCCACTCTGGCTTATCTTCTGTTAATGGGCCATCAGCACCTTTGCTACACAGCTCACAGATAACCCCCTCCTGGACTACCTCCTGTTAATGGGCCCATCAGGCCTTATCACATGACTCACCATCCCATTGTGGGATGCTCCGCCCAGAGGGAGAAACCAAGCATTCCAGCCTGGATATAAGCTGAGACTCTGAACACCAGAGGGGGCTTACCCACTGAATTCCCAGAGGACCCGAGCTACCAGACTTTTCTACAAGATCACTGCTTCAGGAAGACCACCTCATCTGGACTGCTTCCATCACTACGCTCAGGTTGTATTCTGACTCTGTCAGTGGTCTTTTGTATTATTGCATTGATTTTGTTTTACTTTCTTTCCTTTTTTTCTTTTTTCCTATTAAATTGTATCTCTGACTTGGAGCCTCTCATTTGTTTTGCCTTGAAACTACTACATTTTTGGCGCCCAACGTGGGGCACAAGGCACTGAGAAAAGTCAGAATTACAATTTTGTATTGAAGAAGACACCTGTTCGCTATGATGCTCAACATGCTTACATGTGTCTTATATCTATCTCTCTATATTTTTCCACAACTGGGGTACTATCTGCCAGTCTTAATGCTCCTGCGTAGACCAGGGTATGGTACTAAAATTGCTTTAGTAGTCTATTATGTCCATTGCTTGATAAACTCTGAGGCAATGAACATTATTCAGAATATACACCCAGTTTTGTTTTCTTGTTCTGGTCTAGGATGCTACATCTGGGGCCTCAACAATCTCACCCAGCCCCTGTGGGGAGGGGTGAAGAATGATTTTTTCCAGCTTTTCAGGCATGACACAGCAGTTTTTGAAAATATGGAATACCCTCTGGATGCCAAAGACAGCATGATGTTGTTGTTAGTCCTGCTTTGTCTTCTCTGCACGGCCCGCACCATGCTTAAAATCAAAACACTACATAGTGTGATACAGCGTGTTCTGAAAGAAGAGGAAGAGGGAAAAAGAAGCAGAGCAACGATATCAGTGTCTACACAGAGTGTCACAGAGGTGAAAAGAACCAAAAGCAAAGCAACAGTGTCCTCATCTACACAGACCGTCACAGAGGAGAAAGAAGCCAAAAGTGAGGCAACAGTGTCCACATCTACGCAGACTGTCACAGAGGAGAAAAAGACTAAGGGTGCCATCAGCATCTCCACACAAACCATCACCGAACCAGAACAGCCTAAACCAGTAGCAGTTGCCCCCGTTCAAAAGAAAAAATCAAGGACCAAATCAGTCCGCATAGTGACTGATGAGAGTGCAGCAAGACCTTCACAATCAGCAGAAAAAACAGAGCCAGAAATCATCACTCGCTCTCTATCTCTGGGTGAGCTGCGTGACCTGCGAAGGGAATTCACCCGCCAGACCAACGAGTCCATCCTGACCTGGCTGCTCCGCATCTGGGACGCTGCAGCCAATGACACCATTCTGGATAGAAGTGAAGCCAGGCAACTGGGATCGTTGTCCCGGGATGTGGTCATTGACCAGGAAATTAGGAAAAGCCAAGAACCTCTCAGCCTCTGGCAGCGACTGCTAACAAGTGTGAAGGATAGATACCTTTGTAAAGAAGACCTCCAAGTGCACCAAGAAAAATGGAACACAATAGAACAAAGTATCCAATGCCTGAGGGAATTAGCTGTGTTAGAAATCATTTTTTCAGAAGATGAGAGATTTCCTAAAAACCCAGATGGTGTCCAGTGCACATCACAGATGTGGTTGAGATTTGCACGGCTTGGACCCAAGATGTACTCACGTTACCTGGCAACACTGCAATGGAGAGAAAGTGAGGACAGGGTAGGTGTCTTGGCTAATAAACTAAGAATTTACGAAGACACTGTCACTGCCCCAGTTCGTACCCATGTCTCATCTGTGAAAACAAGACTGGCTGAGCAAGTCCGGAACTTGATTGAAGAAGGCCATCAGAAACTGAAAAAAGAACTTAAAGAAGAAATTTACCATATCCAGCCAGAGCCAATGAGAGTCTCTGCCATTAGGAGCAGGCGCTCCCCAGCCAGGGAGAGAGGATACACACCCCGAGGTAACCTCTGGTCTTTTCTTCGGGAACATGAAGAAGACATGAGGAAGTGGGATGGAAAACCCACCTCCTCCTTAGCAGCCCGGGTACGTGAACTAAAAAAAAAAACACCTACCACAAAGAGCCCATCTAGAATCAATGTTGCTCCTGTCTCTCGTGCACAGAACTCCAGACGGTACAGGAATGACGATATGACTGATCCTCTTGAAGGAACCTCAGAAACATATTTACAAGAAGAGAGCAATGTATGCCATGACCAAAAATAGAGGGGCCCTGCCTCTAGCCAGGTAGAGGAAAGAGACAATCGGATCTACTGGACTGTGTGGATCCGATGGCCTGGAACATCTGACCCACAAAAATATACAGCTCTGGTTGATACCGGTGCTCAGTGTACTCTGATGCCATCAAAGTACGTGGGAGCAGAACCCATTTCCATTTCTGGAGTGACAAGAAGATCCCAGGAACTGACTGTACTAGAAGCTAAAGTAAGTCTAACTGGGAAAGAATGGCAGAAACACCCCATTGTGACTGGTCCAGAGGCCCCATGCATTTTGGGCATAGACTATCTCAGAAATGGGTATTTCAAAGACCCAAGAAAATACCGCTGGGTTTTTGGCATAGCTGCTCTAGAGACAGAAGGCATCAGACAACTGAGTACCTTGCCTGGACTCTCAGACGACCCCTCTGCTGTGGGACTACTGAAAGTTGAAGAACAACAGGTGCCGATCGCCCGAGCAACAGTGCACCGTCGGCAATATCGCACCGACAGAGACTCTGTGGTCCCCATCCATAAGATGATTCATGAGCTGGAGAGCCAAGGGGTGGTAAGCAAAGCTCGTTCACCCTTTAATAGCCCTATATGGCCCGTGCGTAAGTCCAGTGGAGAATGGAAACTGACAGTGGATTACCGTGGCCTGAATAAAGTCACACCACCACTGAGCGCTGCCGTACCAGACATGTTGGAGCTTCAGTATGAACTAGAATCCAAGGCAGCAAAATGGTATGCGACCATTGATATTGCAAATGCCTTTTTCTCCATTCCTCTGGCAGCAAAATGCAGGCCTCAGTTTGCCTTCACCTGGAGGGGCGTGCAGTACACCTAGAACCGACTGCCCCAAGAGTGGAAGCACAGTCCCACCATTTGCCATGGACTGATCCAGGCTGCACTGGAAAAAGGTGAGGCTCCAGAACACCTGCAATACATTGACGACATTATCGTGTGGAGAAACACCGCAACAGAAGTCTTTGAGAAAGGAGAGAAGATCATTCAGATTCTCCTGAAGGCCGGCTTCGCCATCAAGAGGAGCAAAGTCAAGGGACCTGCTCGAAAGATCCAGTTCCTGAGAGTGAAGTGGCAAAATAGACGGCGTCAGATTCCCACTGAAGTCATCAATAAGATCACTGCAATGTCTCCACCGACCAACAAGAAAGAAACACAAGCTTTCCTAAGTGCCATAGGTTTCTGGAGGATGCACATTCCCGAGTATAGCCAAATTGTGAGCCCTCTCTACCTGGTCACCCGCAAGAAGAACGATTTCCACTGGGGCCCAGAACAGCAGCAAGCTTTCGCCCAAATCAAGCAGGAAATCGCTCATGCGGTAGCCCTTGGCCCAGTCAAAACGGGATCAGAGGTGAAAAATGTGCTTTACTCTGCAGCCGGGAGCCATGGTCTGTCATGAAGCCTTTGGCAAAAAGTGCCAGGTGAGACTCGGAGACGACCACTGAGATTCTAGAGCCAAAGCTACAGAAGATCCGAAGCCAACTACACTCCCACAGAAAAAAAAATCTTAGCCGCCTATAAAAGAGTCCAAGCTGCCTCAGAAGTGATTAGTACTGAAGCACAGCTGCTTCTGGCACCTCGACTACCGGTGCTGAGGTGAATGTTCAAGGAAAAAGTTCCTACCACACATCACGCCACCGACACCACGTGGAGCAAATGGATCGCCCTGATCACGCAGCGCGCCCGTATTGGAAACCTGAATCGCCCTGAGATTCTAGAAATTATAACAAACTGGCCTGAAGGTGAGACCTTTAGATTATCCTCTGAAGAAGAGGAGGAGCAAGTGACACAGGCCGAAGAAGCCCCACCATATAACGAGCTCCCAGAGAGTGAGAGACGATATGCCCTTTTCACCGACGGTTCCTGCCGAATTGTAGGTGCTAACCAGAAATGGAAAGCTGCTGTATAGAGCCCCACACAACGAGTTGCACAGGCTACCGAGGGAGAAGGTAGATCAAGTCAAGTCGCAAAGCTTAAAGCTGTCCAGCTGGCTTTAGATATTGCTGAACGAGAGAAATAGCCAAAGCTCTATCTCTACACTGACTCATAGATAGTAGCTAATGCTCTGTGAGGATGGCTGAACCGCTGGAGAAAGGCCAACTGGCAGCGCAGAGGGAAACCCATCTAGGCTGCTGAAATTTGGCAAGACATCGCCACCCGAGTAAAAAGGCTGACCGTAAAAGTTCGACACGTAGATGCGCATGTACGCAAGAGTCAGGCTAATGAAGAACATCATAACAACAAGCAGGTGAATCGAGCTGCCAAAGTAAAAGTATCTCAAGTTGATCTAGACTGGCAGCACAAAAGAGAATTGTTCCTAGCTCGTTGGGCTCATAATGCCTCTGGTCATCAAAGGAAAGATGCAACATATCGATGGGCTCGTGACCAAAAGGTAGACATTACTATGGACAGCATCTCCCAGGCTATCCATAACTGCGAGACCTGTGCTGCGATCAAACAGGCCAAGCGAGTGAAGCCTCTGTAGTATGGCAAACAATGGTCAAAGTATAGGTATGGAAAAGCCTGACAAATTAACTACATCACCCTTCCCCAAACCCGCCAAGGCAAGCGCTACGTCCTCACCATGGTGGAAGCAACCACTGGATGGCTAGAGACCTACCCTGTGCCTCATGCTACTGCCCGGAACACCATCTTGAGCCTGGAAAAGCAAGTCCTGTAGAGACATAGCACCCCTGAGAGAATTGAGTCAGACAACGAAACTCATTTCAAGAATAGCCTCATAAGCACTTGAGCCAAAGAACACAGAATCAAATAGATATACCATATCCCATACCATGCACCAGCTGCCAGGAAGGTGAAACGCTGCAATAAACTGCTTAAAACTACCCTTAAGGCACTTGGTGGAAAGACCTTCAAAAATTGAGAACAGAACTTAACGAAAGCCACCTGGATAGTCAATACCCGAGAGTCCATCAATCGAGCTAGTCCTGCCCAGTCTGAATCCTTGCATACAGTGGATGGAGATAAGGTCCCTGTGGTACACATGAGAAGTATGTTAGGAAAGACTGTTTAGATTAATCCCACCTCGGGCAAGGGCAAACCCGTCCGTGGGGTTGTCTTTGCACAAGAACCTGGTTACACTTAGTGAGTGATGCAAAAAGATGGAGACACCCACTGTGTACCACAAGGAGACCTTATTTTAAGTAAAAACTGTGTGTAAGATTTCATTATATATATATATGTGTGTGTGTGTAGTTTAAGGAAGGTATTGATTTGGGATGATGTAAATAGTAATAGAATAAGGGGTGGATAATGTCCTGAGTTGAAGTATATTCTATCACCATCTTCAAGAACTGTTGAAACCAGGTGAGGCAGTGCTCCCTGCCTCCTCCACTCTGGCTTATCTTCTGTTAATGGGCCATCAGCACCTTTGCTACACAGCTCACAGATAACCCCCTCCTGGACTACCTCCTGTTAATAGGCCCATCAGGCCTTATCACATGACTCACCATCCCATTGTGGGATGCTCCGCCCAGAGGGAGAAACCAAGCATTCCAGCCTGGATATAAGCTGAGACTCTGAACACCAGAAGGGGCTTACCCACTGAATTCCCAGAGGACCCGAGCTACCAGACTTTTCTACAAGATCACTGCTTCAGGAAGACCACCTCATCTGGACTGCTTCCATCACTACGCTCAGGTTGTATTCTGACTCTGTCAGTGGTCTTTTGTATTATTGCATTGATTTTGTTTTACTTTCTTTCCTTTTTTTCTTTTTTCCTATTAAATTGTATCTCTGACTTGGAGCCTCTCATTTGTTTTGCCTTGAAACTACTACAATGGCTTAGGTGGGATTGAGACACTTGGCTCCAGAAATAATGAGGATTCCAAAAGGGATCTCGGCAGGGGCCTCACCTTCCCCAACGCGGTGACACACGGGTCACTTTGGAGACGGCATCGTACAGGACAAGGGCTTTAAACTGAAAGGGGCACTGTTTGAATGGGATTTGGGGAAGGAATTCCTGGCTGGGATGGAATTCCCAGAGCAGCTGTGGCTGCCCCTGGATTCCTGGGAGAGCCCAAAGGCAGGCTGGATTTGGTCTGGAGCGGCCTGGGAACAGTGGGAGGTGTCCCTGCTCATGGAATGGGATGATCTTTAATGTTCCTTCCAACCCAAACCCTTCTGGGATTCTACTTCCCATCTGATCAATGATTCTGTGCAGGTGAAGGCCCCAGTTAACCCCTCTGCTGCCAGGAATTCCTCTTTGCTGATGGCTCATCTCTGCTCCGGACGCAATTTTTGACAAACTCACCCCACCGACATTTCTGAGTTTGATTCCAACAAGGAAAATCTTTGTGCAATTCCCACTTTGGCAGCAAAGGAGGCAACCCTAAGGTGGATTCTGGGCCAGGTCAGGCATTACCGTGTCCTCCTGCCCCTCCTCAGCCGCGGGCAGACGCGGCTCAGAGCTGGAGTCAGAGCCACACTCTGAAGTGATGTCTCTCTGTCGCAGCCTGTACTTGGTCCACAGCCTGCTCTCCACCTCTTCCTCCTGCTGGCTGAGGGAAAACCAGCCCTTTAGGAATCCTTTCCCACCTGTGCTCCCTGCCAAAGGCAGATTCCCAAAGGGAAAAAAAAAAAAAAACAAAAAAACCCTTTTACCTGTGCTTTTATCCCCCCCATCATCACCTTTGTCCACTCTCTTCCTCTCCTTTTCCATGACATTCCTTTAGGGCTCTTTGATATTAAAGTGGTTTTTTTATGGTTATTTTAATCCTTTCCAGGACTTTTTACTGATCCACATCCGACCATTCTAACTCTGCTCAGTCCCACCCCCTTGTTTGAACCTTTAAGCCAGGTTGGAGAGGGCTTGGAGCAGCCTGGCATAGTGGGAGGGGTCCCTGCCCATGGAATTGGGATGATCCTTAAGGTTCTTCCCAACCCAAACCAGCCTGGAACGTCTGAACTTACCTTACAATCACTTTGAACTGTCTAAACACCTCCTGGATCTGCCTGACATTCACAATCTGAGGGAGAGAGGCACAAAGCCATCGATTTTGGGGATTCATTATATAAAGAGCTTCCAAATAAATCCGTTTAAGAGGGTTCTGAGATTGAGGAAAAGTCTCCTGGAGCCTCCAAACCAGCCAAACAAAAATGGAATGAAAACATGCAACAGACTCAACACGCAAAAAGGAATTAAACTACAGTTCTGGAGTGGATTTGGGGTGAAAAACAGCCTCTCCAAAAGGCATTTTCAGGGCTCCCCTCGTGGAGGAAAAGGGGATGGAACCAGGATTTAAGTCCTTTCCTTTCACCACGTACATCGATTTCCTCGATGAGTCCTCTGAGGTATTTCCGCACCTGGGATCTGATTTCTGCTCTCTGGGTTGTACTCAGGGGTTTGTAACTCACGAAGGAGCGATTTGCCTGGGGGAAAAAAAAAAAAAAAGAGATGGAAAAGTGAGAACCAGGGAGTTGCAGACAGCTGAGGGAGCCTGGGAGAAACTGGGGACAAAGCTTTGGGCAGGTCCTGTCGCGGTGGGACAAGGAGTGATGGGTTTAAATTAAAAGAGGGGAGATTCAGGATGGATTTAAGGGAGGAATTCCTGGCTGGGAGGGTGGCACAGGGTGCCCAGGGCAGCTGTGGCTGCTCCTGGATCTCTGGAAGTGTCCAAGGCCAGGTTGGACATGGTTTGGAGCAGCCTGGAATGGTGGGATGTGTCCCTGCTCATGGCAGGGGGTGGCACTAGATGGGCTTTAAGGTCCCTCCCAACCCAAACCGTTCTGGAATTCTGTGATTCCCCTGCTCTGGAGAACACCTGGAAATGCTGTGCCCATTCCTGCTTGGGATTCTCATCACCTGGCCTGGCAGGAGATGGGATTTGGGAGCAACCAACCGACAGAAGAGCTTCAAGAGTCTGGGAGAAAAAAAATCCAAAACCACCCAAACCCCATCTGCAGTGGCTGGGGATGGAAATTCCAACACAATTCCCTCTGTGTGGGATCCTAGGGATTTCCCTAAACCCCAGAGGACGGTGCTGGGAGCAGAGGGAAGGACACAACCCCTCTGGACAATGAATCCACTGCTCCTAACCAAGGAGTCATGCAGGATCAGCTCTTGCCTCAGGAGGTGGATCTCCTTCTCCAGAGCTTTCACTGATGCCTAACAGGGGGGAAAAAAAGGGTGAGCAAACAACTAAATTCTACCGGGGGGAAAAAACCTGCTAAAAGCAGCACGGATTTGGCTGCTGGAGAAAACCCCAGCTCCCTCAGGGCTCGCAGCAGGGAATTAGTGGGTCTGGAAATCAGTTTGGTTTTGCTTTGATGAGCTCCCTGCAGGACACTTGCTGCCTGCAGAGCCTGCCTGAGCCATCAAAGAAGGGCCAGTGTTGTTTACTGGGATGATTTCCTGGCCTGGAATTGCAGGGACCATCAAATTCCAGGCTCTGGGATGTTATCCTGGAAGGCAAGCATCGGTGCAGGGCTCACCTCTGCCCTGAACTCAGCAGCTCTGACGCTAACTGGGACAAAGGAGAGATTTTCCTGGGCTGGGTTTGACTGAATTTCTCCATGACATGGAACATCTTCAAGGATTCGCTCTTTAAAAATGCGTTTCCAGGAAGGTGAGCACAAAACTCTTGGGATTCAGGGAGAAGTGGACAACTGAGCTGCTTCGAAGTGACCTCTGGAGCACCAAAGCACAAAGTTTCCTTCCAGTTTCAGCTCTGGCAGTTTGGTTTTCACTCTGAAAGTGCACTCTGGTATCCTGTGACATTCCTTCCTTTAAAGGATTTCCTTAATTAACCAAGTTTTCTAATTGTGGAGAAGCTGTTCTGTTACCAGCAGCAACAGGGATAAAGCTGCAGGAGGGCTGGAGAGCTGAATCTCATCAGAAAAAAAAAAAATTGTGGGATATGCAGAAGAAAGAATTCCCAGGAAGATGTGACCACCTGCATGGCTGTGCCCCAACCAGGGAAGTGTAATTAAAAACTGTTTTAAAAGGTTTAATTTGGATCCATTTTATCACCCACCTAAAACCAGCAGCGTCAACTTGGCTGAGGAAATGTCATTTATTAAACAATCACTTGGTTAATGAATAAAACGTTATAAAAACAAAGATAAAATTTTCAAATAAAATAAAATTTTCATTTTCCTCTGGGTTTTTTTTTGGGGGGGGGGAGGGGGGTAATTATCCTAAATATTAATGACAATATGATAATTCTGCCCTTCCTCCAGGCCCCTCCTGTCCATACCTCCCTGTAAAAGGGCTCGTTGGGGGCAGGCTCTGCTGTCACCCAGTTCATCCTGGTGGCAAAGCGAAGGGAGGACAGCTGAAAAAAAAAAACAACACAAAAAAACCCAAAGGTTTGAAATAAACAAAAGAAATACTGGCAGAAATATCATTTTCCAAATCTTTCTACTCAATTCTATCAGATCCAAGGGCAGAGGAACAGAAAAATCCGTGAATTCCTCCAGGTGATTCCTTCCTGCTGGCTCCCACTGGGGGATTTTCACCCATTTTCTCATTCCCGGGGTAAAAAAACGACCTCTGGGAGGTTCCTCCTGATTCCTGCTGCAGCAGGGAGCCAGCTCAGCTCTGCTGTGAGCTGGGGCAATCCCAGGGAGTCCACGAGGTGATGTCCCATGGAAACACGTTAAATAATAATAATAATAATAATAATAATAATAATAATAATAATAATAATCTCTCCAGTGAGCTTCAATCTGAGCAGCTCCTGCCTGCTCTGCCTCAGGCTCTCATCCGACTGCTTTTGAGCCTTTGGGATGAGCTCCGCAAAGTTTGGGATGAATTAGGCAGGAGGTTTCCCTGTCAAAACCCTCCAGAGACTGTTCCTTAAAGCAAGGACCAAATTCGGGGGGAATTTTCGATTTCAAGGACTACTCACAGTCTCTTCCACATGCTCAGCCTCCCCATAGATGTTTGTCACCAGGACGGTGTTGCAGTTTCCGCCTGAAAAAAAAGGGAAAAAAAAGATAATAAAAACAGCCCAAATAATATCATTTTGGATGATTTTGTTGTTGTTGTTGTTGTTCCCTTTTCTGCAGCGTATTTTATTATGCGCTGATTCAAACGGAGGAGAGGAATCCCAGAATGGTTTGGGGTGGAAAGGACTTTAGGATCATCCAGTGCCACTCCCTGGCAGAGACATTTTCCACCATCCCAGGCTGCTCCAAACCATGTCCAACCTGGCCTTGGACACTTCCAGAGATCCAGGAGCAGCCACAGCTGCCCTGGGCACCCTGTGCCACCCTCCCAGCCAGGAATTCCTCCCTTAAATCCACCCTGAATCTCCCCTCTTTTAATTTAAACCCATCACTCCTTGTCCCACCGCGACAGGACCTGCCCAAAGCTTTGTCCCCAGTTTCTCCCAGGCTCCCTCAGCTGTCTGCAACTCCCTGGTTCTCACTTTTCCATCTCTTTTTTTTTTTTTTTTTTTTTTTTCCCCAGGCAAATCGTCCCTTCGTGAGTTACAAACCCCTGAGTACAACCCAGAGAGCAGAAATCAGATCCCAGGTGCGGAAATACCTCAGAGGACTCATCGAGGAAATCGATGTACGTGGTGAAAGGAAAGGACTTAAATCCTGGTTCCATCCCCTTTTCCTCCACGAGGGGAGCCCTGAAAATGCCTTTTGGAGAGGTTGTTTTTCACCCCAAATCCACTCCAGAACTGTAATTTAATTCCTTTTTGCGTGTTGAGTCTGTTGCATGTTTTCATTCCATTTTTGTTTGGCTGGTTTGGAGGCTCCAGGAGACTTTTCCTCAATCTCAGAACCCTCTTAAACGGATTTATTTGGAAGCCCTTTATATAATGAATCCCCAAAATCGATGGCTTTGTGCCTCTCTCCCTCAGATTGTGAATGTCAGGCAGATCCAGGAGGTGTTTAGACAGTTCAAAGTGATTGTAAGGTAAGTTCAGACGTTCCAGGCTGGTTTGGGTTGGGAAGAACCTTAAGGATCATCCCAATTCCATGGGCAGGGACCCCTCCCACTATGCCAGGCTGCTCCAAGCCCTCTCCAACCTGGCTTAAAGGTTCAAACAAGGGGGTGGGACTGAGCAGAGTTAGAATGGTCGGATGTGGATCAGTAAAAAGTCCTGGAAAGGATTAAAATAACCATAAAAAAACCACTTTAATATCAAAGAGCCCTAAAGGAATGTCATGGAAAAGGAGAGGAAGAGAGTGGACAAAGGTGATGATGGGGGGGATAAAACCACAGGTAAAAGGGTTTTTTTTGTTGTTGTTTTTTTTGCTGGTTTGGAGGCTCCAGGAGACTTTCCCTTAATCTTAATCTTCCAGGGAACACCCACAGCTTCTCTGGGAATTCCAGCCCAGCCCCTCCCCACCCTCCCAGCCGGGAATTCCTTCCCATTATCCCAGCTAAGGCTTCTTTCAGTAAACAGAAGCACAAAGGACACACCAGAGTGTAACTGGGCACAGAAAGGGCACAGAAAAAGAGGCACGGAGCGATTTGAAAAGCTGAAATTTGTGTCTCATGGAATGAGGGTGCAGGAAGAGAATGGGAATAAAACCTCTGAGCTGCAGGTGTTTGTGTAAAGATTCTGTTTTTCAGGATGCTCAGAGAAACTCTGGCTGCTCCTGGATCCATGGAAATGTCCAAGGCCAGGTTGGACACTTGGAGCACCCTGGGATAGTAGGAGGTGTCTCTGCCCCTTCCAACCCAAACCATTCCAGGATTCCACAATCCCTTCTGCCCTCAGGACTTGCTGCGCCCATTGAAAGAGCAGCTTTGCAGGAGCTGTTGGGATTTCCCCGGGCCTTACCCAGCGAGTCCTTGAGGACGTGGGTGAGTTTGCTCTGCCTGAAGGGGATGTGCTCCCTCTTGGGATCGGCCAGGGCAATCACCAGCTGCTCCAGGAGCGACAGGGATTTGTTGATGTAGGAGGTTTCCACCCGGACCTGGCCCTCGGACTGCAAGGGAGGGCAAAAGGAAACAGTTCTGGTCGCAGAACAGGAGAGGGGAGGGTTCCTCAGCAAGGGAAAACTCTGCAGAGCTGCTGTGGCTTTGATTCTCATCGACCCAGAGAGTCGGGGAATGACTGAGGTGGGGAAAGGGCTCTTAGATGGAGCCCAACCTTCCCCCAGCCCTGACCATGTCCCCAGATGTCACATCCACGGGGATGTTAAATCCCTCCAGCAGTGGGGATTCCACCCCTGCCCTGAGCAGCTGGGCCAGGGCTGGAGAGCCCATCCCGGGAAGGAATTTTCCCAATCTTCCTCCCCCTGAAGCTGTTTTCTCCTGTCCCTGTTCCCCTCCCCAGCTGTCCCCTCCTGTGCAGAGCCACCAGGTCCCCCCTGATCCCCCTTTTCTCCAGGCTCAGCCCCTTTCCCAGCTCCCTCAGCCCCTCCTGGAGCTCCAGCCCCTTCCCAGCTCCATTCCCTTCCCTATTTTTCCAAAGCAACCGGAGGAGTTCCCATCACTCACCCCAGTCTTGCTCAGCCTCTCCGACCCTGCCAGGTCAATTAAGGTGATTTGAGATTCAAGGCATTTGTGATTGGTGTAATCTCTGGAACGACACTGAGGGAAGGGGAGAAGAGAAGCTGCACTTCGGGGCAGACAAAAGTGAAATACAGGAAGAAAAGAGACTGCCAAGATCCTCTCGGATCCCTAGGAAGTCGTTTCAGTCCGCAGGAGCGAGGCTGGAGCTCTCACCTCAATGTACATGGTGAAGATGCAGTGGGATCTGGAGGAATTCTTATTCAGGCTGTGCTCTGCTATCACTCTGTTGGTCTCCCCCTGCCAAGGGAGAGAAAATTCCAGGCTCAGCTCACGGGGTTGGGGCTTTTTGAGGATAAGCCAGGCAACATCTCTGTGGCTCTTGACACTTCCTGATGATTGGAAAAGCAAAGGGCTCCCCAAGCTTCAGATGGCAACGCGGAGGGGTGTTGGGAGGGGCCCTAAAGCCATGGCAGGGACACCTCCCACTGTCCCTGCTCCAATCCCTCATCCAGCCTGGCCTTGGGCACTGCCAGGGATCCAGGGGCAGCCACAGCTGCTCTGGGAATTCCAGCCAGCCCGGAATTCCCAATCTCCCATCCAGCCTTCCCCTCTGGCAGTGGGAAGCCATTCCCTGTGTCCTGTCCCTCCATCCCTTGTCCCCAGTCCCTCTGCAGCTCTCCTGGAGCCCCTTCAGGCCCTGAAAGTTTTCCCTGGAGCCTTCTCCTCTCCAGGGGAACATTCCCAGCTTTCTCAGCCATCATCACCCTCCTTCTCCTCCGTAAAAAGGAAGAGGCAGCTCCTGCACATTCCAGAGCTCAGGACAGCACTGGGTTATGAAAAAGGCTGGAGGAAGGTTTCTAAGGACAGCAGATGGCTCGGGGTGAGGATCCACTTCCTGCAGATCCAATTATTTATCCCTGTTTTTCCTCACAAACTGAAGGAGCCGTGAGGGACAGAAAGATGCTGATCTCATACTCCAAGTCCCCTCACAAACCCGCCCACGTCAATTCCAGCAGTGCCACGATCATCCCAAACCATCTTTCATTTGGCTCGCCTTCCAGAATCCCTGAGCCAGGGACATTTTCCTTGCCAACACCAAGAGTTTTCCCCAGGTTTGGTTTTTTTTTTTTTTCCCCCACCACAACCAAGAAGGGGATGGCTGAACCTCATTCCTCCATCTCGGCCGCCCGCTCCTGCTTCTCCCCCTTCAGCCAGCACCCGCAACCAGGGGATTCAAGGGAAGAAACCCGGGGTTTTCTTGCCTCGAAAAGGAGATGCAGAGCCTGCTCCTCGTGGCTGACAGGGTGGATGGAGAGCCCCTTGACAGAAGCCCCCCGGGGACCGTCCGTGACCGCCAGCGGGTTGTCCTTGCAGCCCCGGCGCGGCGCCAGGAGGTCGAACAAGGACTCGTTGTAGATCTCCAGGTAGGAAATCCGCACGGTCACCAGGGTGTGGAGGAATCCTGCCGCTGATTTGAAGACCTGCGCCAAGGAAAAGGGGGTGTGCCCGTTCACAGGAGGGATTTTTCAGCTGTTCGTGGCTTTTCGGAGGGGATATTTGTGTAGGTGTTGGGATGGGTGTGGCGTGAGATGTCAACAGGTATGAAATAGAAATAGATAGAAAACGCAGCTATCAATCAAGGCATAAATATCAACCGAAACAAAACTATCGAGAGGTATAAAATATAAATAGATCTAAAACATAAATACCAAAACCTAAATAGGAGCAGGTGTAAAATATAAAGAGATCTAGGACATAAATATCAATCAAAACCTAAATAGCAACAGGTATAAAATATGAATAGATATGAAACATAAATATCAATCAAAACAGAAATATCAACAGGTGTAAAATATAAATAGATACAAAACATAAATATCAACAGGTACAAAATATAAACAGATATAAAACATAAATCTTGATCAAAACCTAAATATGAGCAGGTATAAAATATAAATAGATATAAAACATAAATATCAAACAAAACATAAACATCAAGAGGTATAAAATATAAATAGATATAAAACATAAATATCAAAACATAAACATCAAGAGGTATAAAATATAAATAGATGTAAAGCATAACTATCAACCAAAAAATAAATATCAAGAGGTATAAAATATGAATAGATATAAAACATAAATATCAATCAAAACATAAACAGGTACAAAATATAAATCGATATAAAACATAAATATTGATGAAAACATAGATATCAAGAGGTATAAAATATAAATAGATGTAAAACATAAATATTGATCAAAACATAATCAACAGATATAAAATATAAATAGATATAAATACCAACAGGTATAAAATATAAATAGATATAAAGCATAAATATCAAGAGGTATAAAATATAGATATAAAACATAACTATCAATCAAAACATAAACACCAACAGGTATAAAATATAAATAAATGTAAAACATAACTATCAATCAAAACATAACTATCAATCAAAACACAAATCTCAACAGGTATAAAACATAAAGAGATACAGAACACAAATATCAATCAAAACAAATATCAACAGGTATAAGATATAAATAGTTATAAAACAGGAATACATACATTGAGGGGTATGCAAGACATCAATTTCCGTAATATGGAGGTGGATATTGATAGAGAGAGAGTTCTGAGCAGCTCCAAGGGCACCTGGGGGTGTGTGGGGCTGAATCTGAGCTCGGATTGGGGTTTAATGATCCAATAAAATCGTGGAGTTCCGGAATGGTTTGGGTTGGGAGGGAGCTTAAAGCTCATCCAATTCCACCCCTGCCATGGCAGGGACACCTCCCACCGTCCCAGGGTGTCCCAAGCTCTGTCCAGCCTGGCCTTGGACACTTCCAGGGATAGCCAGGGGCAGCCAGAGCTGCTCTGGGCACCCCGTGCCAGTGTCTCTCTCTTAGAGGTGTTTTTTATTGATTTTATGATCAGTTTTCACCTGATTTCACACAATGGCAGGTTGGAAAACGCCGCTTTTGAAGGCTCAGTGACATTTGGGGAGCAGCAAGAACTCAAACAGGATTTAAAGAGGAACAGCCTCTGAGGATGACAATAAAACTCCTTTATGCTTTAGCCCTCATCCCTGGGGTAAAATGAAAGGAAAAAAAAAAACCAACCAAAAACCCACATGAAACTTCTTCAAACACTTTTCAATCAGGAAGAGCTGGTGGAAGAGTGCTTTGGGGTTTGGGTTTTTTTTCCCTCCTCTTTTGCCAGGCAGCTGCAGTACCTGCTGGATGGCTCTGGGGATGATCCCTCGGTTCCTGTACTCCGAGGCTGCTCCCGTCATGGTGTAGGTTTTGCCAGCCCCAGTTTGCCCATAGCACATGATGGTACCTAAAAAAAACAACCAAAAATAAAAATGAATCCAAAACCAAAAGGAAGGAGCCTCCAAGAGGCCAGCAAACGGATCTTTGCTCCAAATCAACCTCTTTGTATGAGCAAAAGGATGATAATCATTGCCATAAAATCACCGTTGTAGCCCTGCAAAGCTTTGCACACCAAATCCTTTGCCACGGTCTGGTAAACCATCTCCTGGGAAGCGTTGTGGAGGAGCCCATCCAGCTTGAAGGACCAGTCAGTCGGAGAGTTATTCACAACTCCTCCCCTGGGACTCTTCTGGACGTGGATATCGATGCTCTGCAAGCCAAAAAAAAAAAAAAGAAAAAGAAAAAGAAAAAGAGAGAGAGGGAGATCAGCTCAACAGCCCTGAGGGGTTTTTTTCAGCAATTGAGGACTTGGGGTTAAGTAGAAAAGGGAGCACAAATAACAGGAGTTATTTTTACTGCCTTGGGTGGTTGTAGGTGTCCTAAAAATATCGGGTGATGCTGTCAAAATTCTGGGGATAAATATTATAAATAAAGGGAAACGTGGTGGAAGCTCATCTGTTTGGCTTTTCGGGGCATTTTTGTGCCGCGGGGAAATTCTTGATTAAGCAAAGGGAGGGATTTGCATCAGAGGGGATGGAAATAGGCTGTGCCAAATGGGTGCTTAGCACCGGGAATTCCTCCCGGATCAGCCCTTTGGAAGGTTTTCCCGGTGGTTGTGCCACAGGAATTGTGTTTTCAGTCCTCAAGCAGGACACACACCTCCCAGAAATGCCATCCATGGCCTCAAGGGATGGAAAAATCCTTCGGAATCCATTGGAAAAGCTGAAATCAAACCTCCCCCAAACCTTCCCCACCTCCAGTTTCTTTTCCTCTACCTTGTTGTCTGAGCCAAGCTTGATCATATCTTGGGCAAAATGAGCGCTGGGCTTGACCCTCACAAAGGCCAGGACTCGCTTGGGTGCTCTAAGGAGAGAGGGGAAAAGGAGAAAAAGAAGGATCTTGCATCGCCTAAACTGAAATTTGCATTATTTGCCAGCAAAAGGTGAGGCAGAAATGAGCAAAAAAAAGAATCCTGCATTCCCCTAAACTGAAATCTCTATTATTTGTCAGCAAAAGGTGAGGCAGAAATGCGGAAAAAAAGAATCCTGCATTCCCCTAAAGTGAAATTTATATTATCTGCCAGCAAAAGAAGAATCCTGCATTCCCCTAAACTGAAATCTGTATCATTTGTCAGCAAAAGGTGAGGCAGAAATGAGCAAAAAAAAAGAATCCTGCATTCCCCTAAACTGAAATCTGTATCATTTGTCAGCAAAAGGTGAGGCAGAAATGAGCAAAAAAAAGAATCCTGCATTCCCCTAAACTGAAATCTGTATCATTTGTCAGCAAAAGGTGAGGCAGAAATGAGCAAAAAAAAAGAATCCTGCACCCCCCTAAAGTGAAATTTATAATATCTGCCAGCAAAAGGTGAGGCAGAGGAGTCAAAAACCAAAATAAAATGTTGACACTTGTTCAGCTGCAGTTTTTTATTCCCTGTTAAAAGCAACTGTGGGCAAAGAGCTGCTGGAAATTCCTTCTGAGCTTGGAAACTGGGAATTCCTTCTGCTTGGAAAAGTGAGGGTGTGGAATGATCCTGACCTCCTGATTTCCTCGCGTCCACCAGGCTCAGGAGTGTTGGATAACACCAGCCTCGGTGCTAAAAAGCCAAATATTTGCAGGAGGAATGGGAGAGGGTTTTGTTTTGTTTTGTTTTGTTTTGTTTTGTTTTGTTTTAAATCATTGAAATTCCCCAACGAGCAGCTGATTTTTCAGTTTCCTGGAGGAAACATCCACACAGGGAGGGCTCAGGGATCATCCAGCTGCTCAAGCCACGTGCACTGAGGAGCTTTAAATCCCTGGAAATGTGTAAATCCCACGTTTTACGCCCTCAAACACTTCCCCCCCAGACAGCCCGTGCTCAATAACTGCGTGAGGGGTGAGCGACAACTTGGAGTTTGGGACAAAACCTTTGGGATACCTGGGGGTGCCAGCCCCGGGCTCTGCAGCAGCGAGCAGGGAGGAAATGATGCTCTCCTGGTCCTCATCCTTCTCCTTCTTCTCCTTCCCCTTCTTCTCCTCCTTCTCCTGCTCTTGGTCCTTCTCCTGTTCCTGGTCCTGGGATTTCACAGGGGTCACAGAACTCTGTCCCAAAAAAAACCAAACCCCAGAACTCAATGCTGGAATTATTTCTTCAAAGCAAGAAAAACAGCGGGGAAATTTTTTTTTAGGGGGGGAAAAAACTCCACTAGGAATCAGGACAAATCCTAAAGGAGTGGGATTTTCCTTGGTGGGGCTTTGGAGAGGTGAGGACAAAAGCAATCATTGCCTGGGATGGAATTCCCAGAGGAGCTGTGGCTGCTCCTGGATCCCTGGAATTGTCGCAGGACAGGGCTTGGAGCAGCCGGGGCTGGTGGGAGGTGTCCCTGCCTGTGGCAGAGGGTGGAATTGGATGATCCTTAAGGTCCCTCCATACTAGATCACCCCTGAGGTGTGTGGGGGGTGATGCCCAGGGCGAGGGGCGGGGGATGATGCCGCCTGTGTGGGGATCCAACCTCCGATCACCCCTTGAGGAAAGGAGAACGACACCCCCCCTCCCGGGCATCCCCCGCGTCCTTTTTCCACCTGCGAGCCCGCTACGGTCGAGTCCGGCGTGGCGTCCGGGGTCGCCATGGCAGCGTCCACTTCCGGCTTCTCTATGGCAACGGCATTTTCCGGCAGAGCCCGGAAGTGGCCCCCGCGTACGGCGGCCGGGCGGGGCCAGCGCGCGGCGGGGGCGAAGCGGCACGGCGGCGGCACGGGAGTGGCCGGGACGATGCTGGAAGCGGCGGCGGCGGCGGAGCCGGAGCTGGATCCCGAGGATCTGGTGCATTTCTCGGTGGGAGACCTGCCCAGCCGCGGCTACGGAGTGATGGGCGAGATCCGGCGGCAGGGAAAGCTCTGCGATGTGACGCTCAAGGTGCGGCCCGGCTCCCGGGGGCGGCGGGGAGTGGGGGGATGAGGGAGCCCCGGAGGGATCTGAGCGGGGCGGGGAGAGTGAGGGACCCCCCCAGCCCCTGATGGGCGTGAGGGTCCGCGACCCCTCAGCGGGCTGAGAGAGCTCCGCTCGTGGCGATTAGACCCCGGTCCTTGAGGGGACATTGAGGGGGGAGCCCTGAGGAGGTCACGGGTTTGGGCTGGGGGCTGAGGGCCGGTCCCTGAGGGGACTGAGGGACCCCCACGGCCTTTGAGGGGACTGAGGGACCCCCAGGGCCTTTGAGGGGGCTGAGGGACCCCCACGGCCTTTGAGGGGACTGAGGGACCCCCAGGGCCTTTGAGGGGACTGAGGGACCCCCACGGCCTTTGAGGGGGCTGAGGGACCCCCAGGGCCTTTGAGGGGACTGAGGGACCCCCAGGGCCTTTGAGGGGGCTGAGGGACCCCCACGGCCTTTGAGGGGGCTGAGGGACCCCCACGGCCTTTGAGGGGGCTGAGGGACCCCAGGGCCTTTGAGGGGCTGAGGGACCCCACGGCCTTTGAGGGGCTGAGGGACCCCACGGCCTTTGAGGGGCTGAGGGTCCCCACGGCCTTTGAGGGGCTGAGGGACCCCACGGCCTTTGAGGGGCTGAGGGACCCCCAGGGCCTTTGAGGGGCTGAGGGACCCCACGGCCTTTGAGGGGCTGAGGGTCCCCACGGCCTTTGAGAGGCTGAGGGACCCCCACGGCCTTTGAGGGGGCTGAGGGACCCCCCTCATTCCTGGGGGTGCTGAGGGACCTCAGCTTCTAGAGGGGGGACTTGAGGACCCCCCAAACCCCTGAGGGGGGACCCCAACCCTTAATGGAGGAGGCTGAGGGACCCCCCCAGTCTCTTTTCCGGAGGGAAGGAGGCGGCTGGAGTTCCCTCAGCCCTTTGGTGGGGGAGAGGAGCACGAACTGGGGTCACCAGAGACAACCAGAGCTGAGATTCCCCCCAACCCCCCTCATGGGGGGGCCAGGGGCTCCTGGAGCTTCCCGGCTCCGTGCTTTCCCTAGGAAACCATTCCCTGGGAGGAACGTCCCTTCTCAGCATCAAACCCACATCGTGTTCAATCCTCAGGCTCGCGGCCCCGGCTCTGCAGGGCACTGTGCTGTGGCAGGCAGGAGCTGCTGGAAAAATCCCTCAGGATCGCCAGGCTCGGTGGGGTTGGGAGCAGCACGCAGCTCTGAGTCACTGCAGGAATTAACTCCGCGGTTTTAATTAACCGGGAAAGGTGGTGGCAGCCTCCGAAAGCTGCCGGGGGAAGGAGCCGGCGGGGGCCGCGATGGGGAACATTCCATGGAGACGGGAGCTGCTCCATCCCCGGGAGGAGGGGCTGAGGATCGGGATCCTCCTTGGGAAGGGGCTGTTCCTTCTGCACGGTGATGTTTGGGCTGGAAAAGCCGGGGGAATTGTGTGCCAAAGCCGAGGGAATTCTCTGCCAAAACGGGGGGAATTCTCTGCCAAAGCCGGGGGAATTCTCTGCCAAAGCCGGGGGAATTGTGTGCCAAAGCCGGGGGAATTCTCTGCCAAAGCCGGGGAATTCTCTGCCAAAGCCGGGGGAATTCTCTGCCAAAGCCGGGGAATTCTCTGCCAAAGCCGGGGGAATTCTCTGCCAAAGCTGGGGGAATTGTGTGCCAAAGCCGGGGGAATTCCCTGCCAAAGCCGGGGGAATTCCCTGCCAAAGCCAGGGGAATTCCCTGCCAAAGCCGGGGAAATTCTCTGCCAAAGCCGGGGGAATTCTCTGCCAAAGCTGGTTTGGGATGCAGTGTGGTGGGTTTGGGATTAAATTTGGTGTTGGTGGGGCAGGAGAAGATCCTGGCAGTGCCACGTTTCTGGGAGACAAGAGCAGGAGCTCTGTGATCCCAGCCCTATCTGGGTTAAATTCCTCAGCGTTGTTTCTAAAATTCCTGTGAATTATTGTCCATTCCTATGGGTTTTTCCATAGAAAATTCCTGTGAATAATTATTCATTTCTGTGAATAGCTGGAGAGGGACTGGGGACAAGGGCTGGAGGGACAGGACACAGGGAATGGCTTCCCATCAGGATTTTGGGAAGGAATTCCTGGCTGGGAAGGTGGGGATGGGTTGGGATGGAATTCCCAGAGAAGATGGAATTTTCTGCTGGGAAAAGGGATCCAGGGCTGGAATTCTGCCCCTCTGCCCCCGAGCTCAGGTGATTCCCCAGCTGCAGAGCTGCCCCAGCCCTGCAGCCCAAAATCCACAGGAAAGACCTGGAGCTGCTGGAGAGATCCAGAGAATCCCATGGAGCTGCTCCGGGGCTGGAGCCAGGCTGGGAGAGCTGGGAATGTTCCCCTGGAGAAGGGAAAAATCCAGGGAATCCTCAGAGTCCATAGAGGGGCTCCAGGAGAGCTGGAGAGGGGCTGGGGACACGGGATGGAGGGACAGGACACAGGGAATGGCTTCCCACTGCCACAGGGCAGGGATGGATGGGAGATTGGGAATTGGGAATTCCCAGAGATTTGTGGATCCCTGGAATGTCCCAGGCCAGGCTGGATCACCCTGGGACAGCGGGAGGTGTTCCTGCCATGGCAGGGGTGACACTGGATGATCCCTCAGATCCTCCCCATCCCATCCCATCCCAGGATTCTGTGATAAAAGCTTGGAGGAACATTCCAAGTCCAGCCCAGAGGAACCCCCAGGTGGATCCTGCAGTGAATTTATTCCCCTTTTTTTTTTTTCCTCTCCTGCTCCTTTTTGTCCCATCTCTAAACCCAAAAAGCTTCCAAACTTCCCTCTGTCCCAGGAGTCGGATCTCGACGTGCCCAGTGCTTCAGCTCATGGATTTGGAGAGTTCTTTTCGGTCTCTCTAAGAGCTGCGGGTCAGGGCTGCTCCTGCTGTTCCCTCACAGCTCCCTTTGGAGCCTCCCCGAAATGTTTAATTGAACGTTCATTTGCTGGGAGCACGCGTGGATGGGCTGTGCTTAATCCTTTTTCCTTTGGGGAAAAAAAAAAAATTAAAAATTGGAATTTCGCTTAGCAAAAAAAGCCAAATTTCCGCTTTTCTCCTCTGGAGGATCACCGGGCTGGGCAGTGGTGTGCTCCTAAAAGAACCAACCAAACCTTTGTTTTCTTTTTTTCCCCCCAAATTGATCCTCATCCCAGTGGTGGTCAGGAAGGTGACGCTGTGTTTTCCTCCTCGCCCAGCTCTGGTGCTGATGGAAAAGGTGATGGAGATTCCAACTCCAGGCCTGGAATAATCATGGAGAGAGCAGAAATGAAGCTTCTGAGCCTTTTTTTTTTCCTTTTAATTTGGCGTGGTTTGAGGCTATGGTCAAACCAAGGGGCAGAATTCCTCTCTCAGAACCTCTCCCCCTTATTTTTAGTGAGATTCCAATTTATTTTTTTTCCCTTGGCAGCTCACAACCAAACTCTGCAAAATCCCTCCCCCCCAAAAAAAATCCCAGCTCAGGGAATTTGGGGCCGTTATTCCCCGAGCTGCAGATCCTGCTGAGATTTTTTTAACAGCCCTAAAGGAGCTCCTCAGTGCTCCTGCTCTCCCTGAGCATTGTTGGTGGGATTGTTTCCTCCCTGCAGAATGAAAAGCAGCCTGGGCAGCTTCGTTTTCTGGGATGGGCTTCCAGAAAACCAGGAAAAGCTGATCCTAGTCCTTCCTTACAAATCAATCCCGTCCTGGCTCCCGCTGGAGCTGGAGGAGAAAGATCCAAGAATTCCAGGAATCCTGACCAAACTGTGGCCCAGAGGGAAGGTTTGGGAAGGAAATCCCAAATCCTTGGAGTTGGCGGGAGCTCCTCTTGCTGCTGCAGCTCCTCCCGTGGCTCTGAGCCGCCTCCAAAGCCATTTTTCCATCACTAACTTCCAAGACTAATCAGAAAAGTCTCCTAAAACACAAGCCAGGCCTGGCAAAGTGAAATGACTCCCAGCTGTGGAGAGGCTCCAAGATTTGTTCCCTGTGTAATCCCAATGGCACCTGCAGGTCTCTCCCGTCCTGATCCCAGTTTTCCCAGGGAAAATTCCAAAACTCCCCCAACGTGGAGCAGCTGCACCCCCCCAGAGCTGAGGAGGAGCCTCTGGATAAGTGGAATTCCAGACAGCTCAGGCTGATTCCAGCAGGATCCTTCAAAACTCGGTGCCTGGCTGTGCTGCGAGAGGTTCGGGAGATCCTCCAGGAAGACAGGCCCTGGGAAGAAAAGGAATCCGTGTTTTATGGAAAAGCTGATGATCCACTGTGCCCAGGAGAGCTGCAGGGTGAGGATGTCATTCCGACCTTGTCCCCCAAGAGACAGGAATTATCTGGGACGCTGCCTGGATGCCATCAGCTCTTCCCTTCCAGAAAACAGGAGGGGTTTGAGTTCTTGGAGAACACAACAGTATTTTTTTTTTTTCTGTTTTCTGAGACCTTTTACAGCACCAAAACTCTCAACAAAAAGATGGATTTGGGGTTTTCTGAGATGGATTTGGGGTTTTCTGAGACCTTTTACAGCCCCAAACTCAGCAAAAATGGATTTGGGGTTTTCTGAGACCTTTTACAACACAAAAACTCTCAGCAAAGATGGATTTGGGGGTTTCTGAGATGCATTTGGGGTTTTCTGAGATTTTAGAGCCCCAAACTCTCAGCAAAAATGGATTTGGGGTTTTCTGAGACCTTTTACAGCACCAAAACTCTCAGCACAAAGATGGATTTGGGCTTTTCTGAGATTTTAAAGCCCCAAACTCCCAGCAAAAAGATGGATTTGGGGTTTTCTGAGATGCATTTGGGGTTTTCTGAGATTTTAGAGCCCCAAACTCTCAGCAAAAATGGATTTGGGGTTTTCTGAGATGCATTTGGGGTTTTCTGAGACCTTTTACAGCCCCAAACCCTCAGCAAAGATGGATTTGGGGTTTTCTGAGATGGATTTGGGCTTTTCTGAGATTTCACAGCCCCAAACTCTCAGCACTGCAGGGTGGTGACGTCAGGAAGACGAGAAATGCCTTTCTCCCACCTACACCACTTTCCTCGGGAGAGAAAAGCTCCCCGTGCCCTGGGATTCGTCACCACTGGGGGCTGTGGGGGCAGATTCCTGTGTCACCCACGTCAGGAGGGAATTCTGGGGTCAGCAGGGAGCCTTGCCAAGCTCCTTTCCCTGCGAAACAGAAGCAAAGGACCTAAAATTATAGACTGTGGAGCAGAACATCGTGGAATTGTATCAGGAAGAGGAGGAACTCGCTCTCAGGTGACTCCAGAGTGATTCCATCAGGAAAGTGCGTTAATTTAGTCGTGGAAAGGGAGGGAGCACCTTTGGGAAAGAAGATAGGAATGGACACGTGCTGAGGGCTCATCCTTAGAAGGGTTTTCCGTGTTCCACAGGGAAAAAACTTGTCCTTTTCCACAGGGAAACCTTGTCCTTTTCCACAGGGAAAAACCTTGTCCTTTTCCACAGGGAAAAACCTCCTTTTCCACAGGAAAACCTTGTCCTTTTCCACAGGGAAACCTTGTCCTTTTCCACAGGGAAAAACCTCCTTTTCCACAGGGAAACCTTGTCCTTTTCCACAGGGAAACCTTGTCCTTTTCCACAGGGAAAAAACTTCTCCTTTTCCACAGGGAAAAAACTTGTCCTTTTCCACAGGGAAAAACCTCCTTTTCCACAGGAAAACCTTGTCCTTTTCCACAGGGAAAAAACTTGTCCTTTTCCACAGGGAAACCTTGTCCTTTTCCACAGGAAAACCTTGTCCTTTTCCACAGGGAAACCTTGTCCTTTTCCACAGGGAAAAACCTCCTTTTCCACAGGAAAATCTTGTCCTTTTCCACAGGGAACAACCTTGTCCTTTTCCACAGGAAAACCTTGTCCTTTTCCACAGGGAAAAAACTTGTCCTTTTCCACAGGGAAACCTTGTCCTTTTCCACAGGAAAACCTTGTCCTTTTCCACAGGGAAAAACCTCCTTTTCCACAGGAAAATCTTGTCCTTTTCCACAGGGAACAACCTTGTCCTTTTCCACAGGGAAACCTTGTCCTTTTCCACAGGGAAACCTTGTCCTTTTCCACAGGGGAAACCTTGTCCTTTTCCACAGGGAAAAAACTTGTCCTTTTCCACAGGGGAAACCTTGTCCTTTTCCACAGGAAAACCTTGTCCTTTTCCACAGGAAAATCTTGTCCTTTTCCACAGGGAACAACCTTGTCCTTTTCCACAGGGAAACCTTGTCCTTTTCCACAGGGAACAACCTTGTCCTTTTCCACAGGGAAACCTTGTCCTTTTCCACAGGGAAAAACCTTGTCCTTTTCCACAGGGAAACCTTGTCCTTTTCCACAGGAAAATCTTGTCCTTTTCCTGCAGCAAGAACTGCAGTTGTCCCTTGGGGACATGCCACGGAATGAACACAGTGATGGTTTCAGAGCAGAGATCCCAATTCCTCCATCTCCCTGAGGGCTCTCCAGCATTCCAGGAGAAGGAATCCCAGCTTTTCCCTTTCCCAGCTCCAGGGAATATTCATTTCCTGAGCTCTTGGCTGATGCAGCTCCGTGGATTTGGCTGCTCAGCAGGGATCATTCCCCGTCTGGGATCACAGCACTGCCCAGAGCCAGGGGATTCCATCCCCGTGCCGATTCCATCCCAGCTGTCATTATCCCAGCGGGAATCCTGCAGGATGGCTGGGCTTCCTCCTGTTTGTTTGGCCCAGGTGAGCAGGAGGTGAGGTCGCCGCATCCCTGGAGCTGCAGCCTGGTGGAACCATTCGCACACAGTCACACAGTGTCCAGGTGGGAAGAGATCTCCAAGATCACCGAGTCCATCCCAGCTCCAACGCCTCAACTGGATCATGGCACCAGTGCCACATCCAGTCTGCTTTAAACACACCCAGGGGTGGTGACTCCACACCTCCCCGGGCAGATCATTCCAGTACTTTATTCTTCTCTCCATGAAAAACTTTTCCCTAAGATCCAGCCTGTGTTTCCCTTGGTGCAGCTTGAGGCTGTGTCCTCTCGTTCTGTCAGTGCTGCCTGGAGAGAGAGACCGACCCCAGCTGAGCACAGCCACCTTTCAGGAGTTGTGGAGAGTGACAAGGTCACCCCTGAGTCTCCATTTCTCCAGGATAAACACCCCCAGCTCCCTCAGCCGTTCTTGGCTTGTTTTCCAAGCCCTTCACCAGCTTTGTTGCCTCCTCTGGACACGTTCAGGCATCTCAACATCTTTCCTAAACTGAGAGATCCCAGATCTGGACACAGCACTCAGTGTCCTTCCTAACCTGGACACACACTGAGGTGTGGCCTGACCAGCGCCCGGTCCAGGGGAAGAATGAGCTCCCTGCTCCTGCTGGCCACACCATTCCTGATCCAGGCCACTCTTGGAATGGCTCAGCTTGGAAAAGCCCTCCTGGATCAATGAATCCAACCATCCCCAGCACCGCCAAGGCCACCAGTGACCGTGTCCCCAAGTGTCACATCCGTATGGATGTCACCTCCTGCCAGGGACGGGGAGCCACCACTGCCCTGGGCTGTCCCTTGCGATGCCTCACCACCTTTTCCATGAGGAAAGTGTTCCCAATTTCCACCCTGAGCCTGCCCTGGCCCAGCCTGAGGTCATTCCCTCTCCTCCTGTCCCTGTTCCCCGGCTGTCCCCTCCTGGCAGGGACTTGTGCAGAGCCACCAGGTCCCCCCTGATCCCCCTTTTCTCCAGCCTCAGCCCCTTTCCCAGCTCCCTCAGGAGTTTTCCAGCCCCTTCCCGACTTCCTTTTCCTTCCCCTGGACACCCTCCAGCTCCTCAATGTCACTCTTGTCACCAGGGGCCCACTTCTGCCACCTGGGCTCTGTAATTTTCATTGAGTTGCTGAAATAAGGGCCTTTTTCTCCTCCTTGGGTCGCACCACACGCTTGGGGTTTGAGCAAACACAACCTCGGTGTTGAAATTCCCGTTATCTTTAGTTTTAAAGATAATTCAGCTCATAAATAGAAGGTGACTGTGTGCACTTGAAGCAGGTGTTTCGCTTTAAGAGGCGCCCGTCCGACTTCGGCGCCGCTTTTCATTTATTAAAAAAGCTGAAACGAGCTTCGGACGGGGACTGGAGTTGTGAGTTTTGGCAGCTTGGGCTGAGGGGGAAATGAAAGCCCAGTGAAACGTTGGGGTTGTTTTTTTTTCTTGCACGCTCAGCCCTGAATGGGCAGCACTCATCCAAACAAACCAAACGACCTCTTCCCCTTGGGGTGAATTCCTGAGCGGAGCTTTCGAGATAAGAGCAGGCTTTGTCCTTTCACCTTTCGGAAACAGCAGAAGGGAAACTGGAGTTTTGGGGGGAGATTTGGGGAAACTGTGGTTTTGGGGGGATGTTTGAGACACCCGGGAAAGGCTTTTCCAGCAGCACGAAGGTGTATCAATAATGGGATTTATTCTTGATTCAGTAAAGCAGTGGGGTGGGGAAGGGCTGGAGTTGCTGAGCAGCTCGGGTGCTCCTGAGCCTCACCTCGGGGCTGGAATGTGGAATGTGGGATGTGGAATGTGGAATGTGGGATGTGGAATGTGGACCGGCCAAGCAGCAAATTTGTCCCCGTGGTCACCCAGGCTGTGCCAACCTGGGGACACAGAGAGTCCTCCCCCTCTGGAGAGGGAGGGGATGGGAGCCCCAGGGATGTGGGGAGGGGCTGTCAGCTCTCAGGTCCTGGAATCCCTTCCCTTTTTGGCCTTTCCTTAGGAACTTTGCTGTGGGTTTTGTATTTTTAAAGCTCTGGCCAGGCTGGAGTCGGTGTTCTCTGTGTGAAGTCAGGGTGGGGACCTGCTCATCCCCTCCTGGACCCTGGGCCTGCAGCCCTGACTCCTTTTCCCAGAGATTCCCCATCCCACGCTGTGCACACAGCAGGAGCCTGGCAGGGAATTTATCTCAAGTCTTGGAGCCTCTGGGATGGTTTTTGGGTTTTTTTCCATGTGGTTTTGGGGTTAGGAGAAGGGATTGATACAGCCCTCCATCCCCTAAATCACACAGATTTAAACGTGAAGGGGGTTTTTTTGTTTGTTGGTTGTTTTTTTTTGCATGACCACTTACACTTCCTGATTCCGCTCTGGGAATCAGGAATGCTGCAGAATCCGGGAGAACAGGATTTGTGCGGCATAATCCAGGCACAGAGGGCAGCATGGACAGGGATTGAGGCACCCCTGAGCTGCCCAGCACAGAGACAAGACTCTCCAAAAGTGCCTCCTTTTTTTTTTTCTCCATCTGCCATGAATTTTGCTTTCTAAACTCCCAGCAAGTTTGTGTTTGCTGGGTCTGAGGGAGGAGGGAGGCACTGTTGGGAATCACAGGATTCCTGAATCCAAACAGCATTCCTCATCTCTGGAGATGTCACAGGGTGAGAATTTTACAGAGCAGCAGAGAAGGATAACCTGGAGGGAAGGGCCCTGCTGCGCTGTCCCACAAACCAAAACTCCAGTGGGAAATCCTTTGCTGAAGTGAGGAAAAAAGTGCAGCAGGGATGGGAATGGTCTGGGATGAGTCAGATTGACGTGGAAATTAGGGGGGGAAAAAAAAAAAGCTCCAGGAGGAGTAATGAGAGCAAAGCCCAGCCTTGGATGGTGCAGGGGATCCCTGGAGCAGTGGTGCTGATCCCTCCTCCCTCCCTGTCCTCCCTGCTTTAGGTGGGGGACCATAAATTCAGCGCCCACAGGATCGTGCTGGCAGCCTCCATCCCCTACTTCCACGCCATGTTCACCAACGACATGATGGAGTGCAAGCAGGAGGAGATTGTCATGCAGGGCATGGATCCCAGGTAAAAAAAAAACCAAAAACACCCCAGGGAAAAGCACAGGCACCACCCCTGAGCTCTGCCTGGCTCAGAGCCTGTTCCCTGCCCGAGTGAGCCCACACCGTTGGCAGAGCGCTCTCCCAGCTGGAATTCCGTGGGGTTTTCCACCCTTTTCTCCCTGTTTTTAGTGCTCTGGAGGCTCTGATCAACTTTGCCTACAACGGTCACCTGGCCATAGACCAGCAGAACGTGCAGTCCCTGCTCATGGGGGCCAGTTTCCTGCAGCTGCAGAACATCAAGGACGCCTGTTGCACCTTCCTCAGGGAGAGGTGAGTGGGGATGGAGGGGATCCTGAGGGAATTCCAGAGGGATTCTGGAAGATTCCAGCTGCAGCGAGGGTCAGTCACCCGTGTCCAGCTTGGGGAGGAGCAGGATGTGTCCTTCCAGCAGGGTGAGGAGCGTGCATCCCAAAACTTGGCAGCTTGGCAGAGTTACAGAACACAAAATGGGTTGAGAGGGACCTTGAAGCTCATCCCAATCCATTCCCACACCTTCCACTATCCCCAGTGTCCAGCCTGGTCTTGGACACTTCCAGGGATCCAGGGGCAGCCACAGCTTCTCTGGGAATTCCAGCCCAGGCTCTCACCACTCTCCCAGCCAGGAATTCTTTCCCCAAATCCCATCCAGCCCTGCCCTCTGACAGTGGGAAGCCATTCCCTCTTCTCCCACCATTCTCATTCCCTTCAGAATAACTTATCGCTCCTTTATGGGCACACACTAAAATACCTTGACCGGCCAAAGGAGTTAACACCCAGAGCAAAACTGAGGAGACGTTTCCCTTTCTGAGAACCCATCCTGGCAGGAATTGCCCTTCCTGCTGCCATGTGTGCCAGAGGGGAGGAACACAGCCTCAGGCCAGCAGCTGGACAGGAAACCGTGGCAGAGCCCCTAAATTGGTCCCAGGTTTTTCAATTTCCTCCCTGGTGTTTGGCTGTGAGGCCGTTCCAGCAGCAGGGTCTGGAAAATGGAGAGCTGGGCTACTCTTTGTCCACGTTCCACACGGATTCCCAGCCGTGCCAGGGAGCCTGACGTGTTCACTTCTCCCAGCCTGGCTTCTCTGCAGCTGCTCAGGGCATTCCCTGGCGTGATGTGAAACACACCCAACCGAATAACGGGGATTGGCCTCCAAAATATTCCCAAATCCACCGGGAGCAGCCAGGTGTCCTGAGTGAAGTCCTGGCTTTGAGTGCACAGCTGCCAGTTTGGTCAACAAGCAGAAATGAGTGGATTCTGGTCGCCCTGGAGAGCCGGGACGTGGACACTGAGCTCTCCTTCTGAAGTGGAATTGAGGATGGGGATATTTTTAGGCAGCTGTGTTGTAACCAAGCCCTCGGAGTCACCCTCATGTGACAGTTCCCCACCCAACAGCAGCAGGAGCTGGAGCTGCTGGAGAGATCCAGAGGAGGCCCCGGAGCTGCTCCAGGGCTGGGAGAGCTGGGAATGTTCCCCTGGAGAGGAGAAGGCTCCAGGGAGAGCTCCGAGCCCCTGGCAGGGCCTGAAGGGGCTCCAGGAGAGCTGCAGAGGGGCTGGGGACAAGGGATGGAGGGACAGGACACAGGGAATGGCTGTCCACTGCCAGAGGGCAGGGCTGGATGGGAGATTGGGAATTCCTGGCTGGGAGGGTGGGGAGGAGCTGGGTGCCCAGAGCAGCTGTGGATGCCCCCAGAGCCACCTGGATCTGTCCAATGCCTCTCTGGCAGGGACAAGGGGACATTTGTGTTTTCCATCCTCTGGCTCTGCCTTGGATTCTCCTGGAGGTCCCTGTGCAGATCAGCTCGTGGGTGAGCTGGGATCAGCCATCACTGGAGAGAGGACACATCTTCCACTGCACTGTGTGTCCTGCAAGGCTTCAGTGCTTCCCAGAACCCTGGAACGGTTTGGTTTGGAGGGGACCTTCAATCCCATCCCATTCCAGGCACAGGGACACCTCCCACCATCCCATGCTCCTCCAAACCCCATCCAACCTAACCTCAGACACTTCCAGGGAAGCTTCTTTTCCATTAAGCCGACATTCCTGCTGCTCTCCTCCTCCTCCTCCTGCTGCCCTTTTCCAGGCTTCATCCCAAGAACTGCCTGGGCGTCCGGCAGTTTGCCGAGACCATGATGTGCACGGTGCTCTACGACGCTGCCAACAGCTTCATCCACCAGCACTTCGTGGAGGTCTCCATGTCCGAGGAGTTCCTGGCCCTGCCCTTCGAGGACGTCCTGGAGCTCGTTTCCAGGGATGAGCTCAACGTCAAATCCGAGGAGCAGGTGGGTACCTGGGCTTGGCCAAGGGAAGTTGGACCTCGAGGGGGTTTTGCTGCTTGGGAGTGGAATGGGAATTGTTCTCTTCCTGGGCTGAGTGAAGATGAGGTGTCCTGGCACAGTGGGGACACTCAGAGGTGATGGTTTCCTGTGCCTACTCCAGACTGAAACAGAAAACGGGACTTTTGTAGGATCACAGGATCGTTGGAATTGGAAAAGCCCTCAGAGATCATCAAGTCCAACTTCCCCCAATCCTGCCATGGCCACCCCTGACCAATGTCCCCAGGTGCCACATCCCCGTGGCTTTTAAATCCCTGCAGGGATGGAGACTCCACCACCCTACCCTGGACAACTGGACAGCCCTTTCCATGAAGGGATTTTTCCAAATTCCTGCCTCAATCTCTGCTGGGACAACACGAGGCTGTTTCCTCTCCTCCTGTCCCTTGTTCCCCTGGAGAAGAGCTGGAATCCCACCCGGCTGCACCCTCCTGTCAGGGAGTTTTGGGGAGTGAGAAGAGTTCAGGGTGTTGACCCAGCCTTGAGAATCCATCAGTGTGAGCTGACAGTGGGCAGGGAAAACAGAGTCAGTCCCTGAGCCTGGAAATCTGTCCCGCTCTTCCTGAGGAGGTGACAAAGGCAGGGCCGGCCTCCAGCTTCTCCTTGTAGGGTAAAAATGTGCTGCTTTAATCAGGCTTCCAGAGGGAGGGGAACCTGCCTCACGTTCCTGGATCATACCAAGAATTCCTCCCTCTGTTTTTCCCCGAGCAGGTGGGATCCAAAGAACCCATCCTGGGGACATTTCCCCGTGCCCTGGCACCTGCCAGCCCCACTCCTCAGAAATTCCTGCAGAATTCTTCCATCTGTAGGGTGGCAGAGAGTTGGTTTGGGGTTTTTTAATCCCTGTGGTGCTGTTGGAGAAGCAGTTTGGCACCGGAAAGTTTGGGAATTGTGTTGGGAAAGACTCCGGATGCCACTGTGGAAGAAAAGAGTTGATGGTTTTGTTCTGGTCAGTCGTTAAGGCTGCAGTAACTTCAGTGGGGAGTCCTGTGAACCCAGGAACGTGTGTCCCAAATTAAACTGGCACCAGGGCACCTTTTGTAGCTGGAGTCATCCAGTGGGGCTTCAGAGAGGTTTGTCCCTTCCAGTGTCTGGGATGGAGCCTGAAGGGACCAGCCCAGCTCCAGGGCTCTCCAGAGCAGTTCTCCAGAGAGAACAGATGGATCAAACCTGACTCCTGGTTTCTCATGGAGCAGCATCATTCCCAGTCTTCTTTCCCAGTTTGCAGATTTCTGTCACTAAATAAACACAGTTTTCTGTGTTCTGTGCCACCTCCTCTGCCAAAATCCTCCTTGCAGCTCCCTCATCTCCCTGCAATATCTGTGCTGGATAGGAGACAGGAGATCAGGATTGTTGGAGGCAGGGAAAGAAACCTGCATGGAGCCAGGCTGGGAGAGCTGGGAATGTTCCCCTGGAGAGGAGAAGCTCCAGGGAGAGCTCCGAGCCCCTGGCAGGGCCTGAAGGGGCTCCAGGAGAGCTGCAGAGGGACTGGGGACAAGGGATGGAGGGACAGGACACAGGGAATGGCTTCCCACTGCCACAGGGCAGGGCTGGATGGGAGATTGGGAATTCCTGGCTGGGAGGGTGGGGAGGCCCTGGCACAGAGCAGCTGTGGCTGCCCCTGGATCCCTGCAAGTGTCCCAGGCCAGGTTGGAGCAGCCTGGGGCAGTGGGAGGCATCCCTGCCATGGATGATCCTTGACCTTCCTTCCACCCCGAAGCATTCCAAGATTTCATGTCATTCCCGTCCCCTTGCGCAAGCCCCAAACTCCCCCTTGCCGCTGCTGTTCCCCTGGCAGGTGTTTGAAGCTGCCCTGGCGTGGATCCGCTACGACAGAGACCAGAGGGAATCCTTCCTGCCCGAGCTCCTGTCCAAGATCCGCCTGCCCCTGTGCCGGCCGCAGTTCCTCACGGACCGCGTGCAGCAGGACGACCTGGTCCGCTGCTGCCACAAGTGCAGGTGAGGCTCGGCCACGGAATCGGTCGCATCCTTCCATCCCAGACTCCAGATCTCCTCCTTTAGTGACGCCCTGGTTGGATTTCAGGGATCTGGTTGACGAAGCCAAGGATTACCACCTGATGCCCGAGCGCCGGCCGCACCTGCCGGCGTTCAAGACGCGGCCGCGGTGCTGCACGTCCATCGCGGGGCTGATCTACGCCGTGGGGGGACTCAACTCTGCAGGTACCTTGCAGTGGAAAGATCACCACGGGGGCTGGCTGGGGTGATGGGAGGATGGAATTCCCTCGTGCGGAAGCGTGGAGGAGTTTCTCCTCCTCCGTGCAGCACTTTGAACCTTCCGGTGAAAGCCTCGGGGCGGTTGTGCCCGTAGTTTAACATTTTCCATCTGCAATCCTGTGCAGGTGAGGGTTATTTAGGACATGCTCCTCAAGACTTGAGCGGGGCAACAAGGTTGGTGAAGGGTTTGGAGCTCAAGTCCTGTGAGAAACGAGTGAGGGAGCTGGGGTTGTTTAGCCTGGAGAAAAGGAGACTCAGGGGTGACCTTGTCACTCCACAACTCCCTGAAAGGTGGCTGTAGTCAGCTGGGGCTGGTCTCTTTCTTCAGGCACCAACTGACAGGAGAGGACACAGCCTCAGGCTGCACCAAAGGAAATACAGGCTGGATATTAGGGAAAAGTGTCTTACAGAAAGAGTGATAAAGTATTGGAATGGTCTACCTGGGGAGGTGTGGAGTCACCATCCCTGGGTGTGTTTAAAACAAGACTGGATGTGGCACTGGTGCCAGGGTTTAGTTGAGGTTAGGGTTGGACCTGATGATCTTGGAGGTCTCTTCCAACCTGGTCATTCAGTGAGCCTGTGACTTTGAGGGTGGTGTCCTTACCTGGAGCCCCAAGCAGGACCTGCAGGGATCTCCACAATGCTGTCGGGGTTGTGGGATCACAATTTGACATGAGCCTCACCGTGGCATAAAAAGGGAACAGAAAGTGACTGAGGAAAAACATTCTAGGGAGGAGCGAAGCAGCGACACCACAGCTGGGACTTGCAGGTCTCTGCTGCCCCTTGGAGGACAGTGGAGGTGCCACTTCCACAGAGGGAACTTGCCGAGGCTCCTCGCGGAGAGCTTGGAAATGTTCCCCAATCTTTGTGAGTGTGGGAACAATGGGAATTGTTCAGAGCAGGATCTCTGTGGGTGAGCAGAGATAAGCGGCTGGGAAATGTCTCTGTGGGAGCAGGTAGGCTGGAATGGGAGAGTCCAGGATAGGACAGAGAATCCCAGAATGGTCTGGGTTGGAAGGGACCTTAAGGATCATCCAGTGCCACCCCTGCCATGGCAGGGACAATTTTTGCTGTCCCAGGCTGCTCCAAGCCCTGTCCAACCTGTCCTTGGACACTTCCAGGGAACACTCACAGTTTCTCTGGGAATTCCAGCCCAGCCCCTCCCCACCCTCCCAGGCAGGAATTTCTTCCCAACATCCCACCTAAGGCTTAATTAGTGAAGATGTTTTACAGCCAGATACACTTTATTACTCAGAAAATGTTCAGTGCTTCCCCTCTCTTCCTCTTACACTTCTGCCTCTTCAGATTTAGAATATTTAAAAGACATTTTTAAATTTTTTAGCCAAATTATAGGAATCGTGAGGGGGTGAATTCTGGGGGGGTTGGGGAGGGGATTTTTCTCTGGGTTATTTTTTTTTTTCTCTTTGGTATTTGAAAGAAGAAAGTTTGAAATACTTTCAGGTCTGTCCATCCCCCTCCCAACCAGACATTCCAGGTTTTGACTTCTGTTTCAGGAGCTGCTTCTGTGTTTCATGCAAGAAACTTTCTGGAATAAAACAAAACTAATTCCAGACTGTTTTGGGTTGGAAGGGACCTCAGGGATCATCCCAATCCACCCCTGTCCAGGGCAGGAACACCTCCCGCTGTCCCAGGCTGCTCCAAGCCCTGCCCAACCTGTCCTAGGACACTGCCAGGGTTCCAGGGGCAGCCACAGCTTCTCTGGGAATCCATTCCAGGACCTCACCACCCTCCCAGGGAAGAATTTCTTGCCTTGACCCAGGTGCATCACTTCTCACTTGGCCTCGTTGAATCTCATGATGAACTTTTTTCGCTCCTCCCCCCAAATATTCACATCCCACACAGCAACAACCTCCCCCCTCCTCCCTCATCGCTCTCCCAGGGCTTCATCAGGTCTCCCTCTTTTAATTTGAGTAGCAAATTTCTACGCAGGCGACTCCCTGAACGTGGTGGAGGCGTTCGACCCCATCGCCAACCGCTGGGAGAAGTGCCAGCCCATGGGCACGGCGCGCAGCCGCGTCGGCGTGGCTGTGCTCAACGGGCTGCTCTACGCCATCGGCGGCTACGACGGCCAGCTCCGCCTCAGCACCGTCGAGGTCTACAACCCCGACACCGACTCCTGGTCCAAAGTGGAGAGCATGAACAGTAAGAGGAGGTGGGTAAAGCCCAGTGGGGGGGAAAAAAGCGAGGAGAAATGAGGTGGTGGGCGCCCAGCGGGGTGGTGGGAGGGTTAAAACGGGGGAGGAGGAGTGTGGGGCGGTGTGGAAGCAGCTGGGATTTCCTTGGTTTGTTTCCTTGGTTTGTTCCTTTGCTCCCAGGGAATGGGGGAAATGGCCCCAAGTTGTGCCAGGGCAGTTCAGGTTGGATACAGGGAAAATCCCTCCTGGAAAAGGTTGTCCAGCCCTGGCTCAGGCTGTCCAGGTGTTTTTGGTTTAGGGCAAATTTGGGAGAAAACCCTCAAATGGGGTTCCTCTGGGGAGCAAACTCAGACAGCCCTTCCCTCCAGCCGGTCCAGGAAAGAACTTTTTTGGAGAAAAGTGGAAAAAACTCTTTATTTAACACACAAAGTGCCCACAAGCATAAAGAATGAATGATATGAAACATTAAAACCTTCTGTTCTGGAGTGAAATGGCAAATTGACCAAGTCGTTGCTGTGGGTGTAGCTCAGTTCTCTCAGTCCCTTTCCCATCCCTGTGGAGGTCCAGGCCCCGGTGGGCTGCAGGTGCCAGCCCTCGGTGCTCCTCTGGGTTTTTCAGTCCAGAGCGGGGTTAAACAGTCCCAAGAAAAAGGAAAAAAAGAACAATCCAGGAGCTTCTCTGCCTCAGCCAGCTAAACTAACTGAAAGCAAAAAAGATTTCTGTCCTGCTGTCTGTCCGTGCCTCAGCTGAACGCTGTCCTGAGAAAAAAAATGCAGAGGAGCAAATGCTGCTTTTCAAAATAAACCCTGCACTTCTTCTTTCTCTGCTTTGCTCTCAGAACCAGTTTAAAGGCACGGAACTCGACGTACAGCACACACGGAACAGACAGTTGGGGATACGAGCATCATAAAGTTACCCCAGGACGCCAGGGCAGGGGTGGAGGGTGTATGTGCCCCTCACCAGGTTTCTCTGGAGCTCCCTTGGCCACTCCTGGTGCTCCAACCCCTTCCCCATCTCCATTCCCTTCTCTGGGCACATTCCAGCCCCCCCAGTGTCTGTTTCTGTTGTGAGGGGCCCAAATCCAAACCCAGGATTCGAGGTGCTCCTGCCGTGAGCACCTTTCCTCTCCGTGAGCTGAGAGTTCAGATGGGACTGAGCAGTTTGGAGGTGAATCCAGGGAAAGGGAGGTTTGGTGGGGTGACACAGGCAGAGTGTCACAGTGTTGGGGACGAGGTGGCAGCACCTCCAGCCCCCCTCACGGGGTCCTGCTGTTCCTTGCAGCGCCATGGGAACGGTGGTGCTGGACGGGCAGATCTACGTCTGTGGTGGATACGATGGAAACTCATCCCTCAACTCGGTGGAGTCCTACTCGCCAGAAACAAACAAGTAAGAGCCCTTGGCGTCCCAGAGCTTTTCCAGGAGTTTCCTCTCCGGTGTGCCGTGTCCTGGTGTTGTGACAGGCGGAATTATAAAAAAAAGGCCTTATAAAATCAGGCCTGCTCTATTAATTAACAGCTAGCCTGTCATTTCTTCTAAGTGCAGCTAACGAGGGATTTGTGAGTTCACCTATGAAGCTGTTTGGAGAAGTTCCTTTAACACGACAATCTACTCTGAGGGTGAAAAAAAGAATTCACCTGTAATAACAAGGGATTTGTCCCACGAGAATCAGTAAAGAGAACGTGTAAACAATCCGAGGATAGATTTGATGGACAAGTCAAAGAGCCTGTACTAACCAGTAGAATAATTAACAACAAAGCTGTTAACCCATTAGAAGTTGCCCTGGAGGTTTGTAAAAGCTGTATAAAAGACAGCATGGGGCCATAACGAAGAACCTTCTGAAGATTTCACTCTGTGTGTCGTGTCCACCCTAACAACGACATCCTGGCACCATGTGGGCTGTGAGAAGGGTTGGACTAAGGAGTGGGGAAAGGAGAGATGGTGGAATCCAGCACTAGAAAATCATGGGAGATTTGCTGACCTCTCCCGTCTCCCTCCCAGGTGGACAGCAGTGACCCCCATGAGCTCCAACCGCAGCGCGGCCGGAGTCACCGTGTTCGAGGGCCGGATCTACGTGTCGGGAGGACACGACGGGCTCCAGATCTTCAACAGTGTAAGGCCCCGGGCAGGCCTTATCCCCTGCACCTCAGCGTGGGGCTGGAAGGTTCCCTGTCCTTTCCCTGTGCATCCAAACAGCCCCAAGTGGTTGTGCCACCAAATTCTGGCACTTCCAGCCACAACGGAAAAAACCTGAGGTGGAACAGAAGTGACTCGTTTATCCACTCAGGGCCGTGGAGATGTTCTGAGCGCTGGAGCCCCTTAGATATGGAGACAGGCTGGGAGAGAAGAGAAGGCTCCAGAGAGAGCTCAGAGCCCCTTCCAGGGCCTAAAGGGGCTCCAGGAGAGCTGGAGAGGGACTGGGGACAAGGCATGGAGGGACAGGACACAGGGAATGGCTTTAAGCTGAAGGAGGGGAGATTTAGGTGGGATGTTGGGAAGGAATTCCTGGCACAGGGTGCCCAGAGAAACTGTGGCTGCCCCTGGATCTCTGGAAGTGTCCAAGGCCAGGTTGAATGGGGCTTGGAGCACCCTGGGACAGTGGGAGGTGTCCCTGCCCATGGCAGGAGGTGGCACTGGGTGATCCTTAAGGTTTCTTCCAACCCAACCCAAACCCTTCAGGCACAATCCCACAGCAGCTGAACTTTTACCTGAAGGCAGTTCAGCCCTCTGACCTCCCTCAGCTGCTCCTGCTGCTCCAGCCCCTTCCCTGGGAAGCCCCTCACCATCTTGTCACAACAAACCCAAAACCTCCCCTGTCACTGCAGGACACGAAAGACTCCAAATAATTCAGAAGGCAAAAGTATAGGAAAAGAAGGCTCTTTATTGTCTCATTCTCACTACCTGTTGTAAGGTGTTCCCATACAGATTTACCATGACTGGTGAATAGAAATGACACCTCTCTAATCCCGTGGGTTAAATCAGAGAAACTGCAAAAGGCCACCTGGAGAAAGAATGTTTTGAGGAAGGATAGTCATTTACCGAGATTGTTTTTAGAAAAAGCTTTCCTGAGAAACTTTTCCTTGGGAAAGCGTTAGCAGGCTGCTAAGCAGGCTAAAATCCCTCCGGCCCACACACCCCCAGTTTGGAGATGTGCCGACACAGCAGGGGACTGTCACAGGGCACCTCCCAAGGCGGGAGCATCCCTGACTGTAAGAGCAGGGAGAGGGATCTCTGGAGACCTGAGACGCTCTAGGAACACGTGGTTTTATTGCATGGGTGGTGGGGAAAAGGGCCTTGCCTTCAGCCACCAGCCTCGGCCGGAGGGATGCCCCAAGGAGAGAGAGGGAGAGAGAGAGAAAAAGTGAGAAAAAGCAAGAGCAAGCAAGAGAGCGAGCTCCTCGTTACAATACCTCATATCTCCTTTCGTGTTGAATGTTCTAATTCAGTGTCCAACCGGCGCGAGATGCAAACCCTGCGGAATTTACACCCAGCCCATGAGAACTGCTGTGTTACCATGGCACTGTGTATTCTAAACTCTCTAAAGACTACTCTCTTATCTACCTTCTCCCTGATCCTTAGTGGGGCTGCTCCCTTGGTGTCCCTTTGTTTGCTGTCACTAAACCCACCTCCAGCTAATCGCCACCTTCCTGCCTGCCGTGCCTACACCTCAAAGCTAGCTTTCATTTCTTAAAACAAATATATATATATATATATAGTCTTGGTTTAGATAGACAGGGATCTGCCAGGGAAGACTGGAGTCTCCCTTGGAATGTCAGCCCTTCCCCCCTCTTTTTCCAAATTATTATAAATTCGCAATTAAAGGGCTGTCAGGCAAAGATTTTGGGAATAGGCATAGCAGTTCTTTACTAGGGATGTAAAAATACAGATGTTGTAGTACAGAAGAATAAGCAAGCAAACAAGAAATCCTAGAAAACCCTGACAGTGTCAGAAATACAACCTGACGCCCTGTTGGTCAGGGTGTTGGAAGCAGTCCAACGTCAGCCCTCCTGGAGTGGCAGATGTGGTTCTGTTGGAGTAGAGATGGTCCCGTTGAAGAAAGGGTCCAGTAATGGTGAGATGGGTCCGGTCTTCCTCCAGGGATCTGGTGGAAAACTGGATAACTGGGGACACTTGTGGCTCTTTTTATCTAGGCGAAGATGGTTTGGCTCCTCCTCCCTGGGTGGAGCAGCTCACAATGGTCTGATGTAATGTGTGGTGTCATTGGGGAGCTTTAATGGCCCATTAACCAGAGATATTCCCACGGAGGGAGTTGGAGGGTGAGCAGAGATAAGAAACACTGCTCCACTGAGCAGAGATAAGAAACAATGCTGAGCTTTAATGGCCCATTAACCAGAGATATTCCCACGGAGGGAGTTGGAGGGTGAGCAGAGATAAGAAACACTGCTCCACTGAGCAGAGATAAGAAACAATGCTGAGCTTTAATGGCCCATTAACAAGAGCTATTCCCACGGAGGGAGTTGGAGGGTGAGCAGAGATAAGAAACACTGCTCCACTGAGCAGAGATAAGAAACAATGCTGAGCTTTAATGGCCCATTAACCAGAGATATTCCCACGGAGGGAGTTGGAGGGTGAGCAGAGATAAGAAACACTGCTCCACTGAGCAGAGATAAGAAACAATGCTGAGCTTTAATGGCCCATTAACAAGAGCTATTCCCACGGAGGGAGTTGGAGGGTGAGCAGAGATAAGAAACACTGCTCCACTGAGCAGAGATAAGAAACAATGCTGAGCTTTAATGGCCCATAGCAGAAGATATCCCCATGGGGGGGTAGTGGAACAATGAACAGAGATAAGCAACACTGCACCATCTGATAAGCAACACTGACCCATTTTGGGGCAGAGATAAGCAACACTGCTCCACCCGGTTTCAACAGACAGAATAGAATGACATTTTTTTTCCGGTTACAAAACCCACGACATAAAATATAAATTTCTAAAAATCCAAAACCCACAGGCTTCACATTTTTAGAACCCCTTGCCAAGCCATCACATCTGTAAGCTTTCCCAACAGCTGGCCGTGTCCCCTTGCAGGTGGAATACTACAACCCGCACACGTCCAGCTGGCACCCGGTGCCGCCCATGCTGAACAAGCGGTGCCGGCACGGCGCGGCGGCGCTGGGCAGCCGCATGTTCGCCTGCGGCGGCTACGACGGCTCCGGCTTCCTCAGCGCCGCCGAGGTCTACAGCTCCGTGGCCGACCAGTGGTACCTGATCGTGCCCATGAACACCCGCCGCAGCCGCGTCTCCCTGGTGGCCAACTGCGGGCGGCTCTACGCCGTGGGCGGCTACGACGGACAGTCCAACCTCAGCTCGGTGGAGATGTACGACCCCGAGAGCAACCGCTGGACATTCATGGCGCCCATGGTGTGCCACGAGGGCGGCGTGGGCGTGGGCTGCGTGCCGCTCCTCACCATCTGACGCCGGGGGGGTGGGATTCTTTTGGGTGGGGGGGGGGGGGTGTCGGCAAACGAGCAGTGCCAGGATTTCCAGGTGCTCCATCCAAAGGTGAGCTTGGACAGAGTGATCCCCCAGCCTGCCAGGTTGTTTTGGGGCTGAAGGTCCTGGAAGGTTGAATGTGGTGGGTTGATGTGCGAGCAAAGACCCTTGAGCCTCCCCCTGGAGCTGAGATCCGTCCATCCAAGTGGATCCATCCATCCCTCGCCGGTTTTCCTGCGGTCGCACCTTTGGGAAAAGCCGTTGTGGACTCTTGAAACGGCTCATAAAAAACCAGCCACTTCAAGGACTTGGGAGATCCAGCTGCGCCTTCTGGGAGCAGCAAAACCACCTGAGCATCCCCCGTCCAGCAGCGATTTGGGGGGTCCTGATCGCAGGGGGGGCGTCTCCAAACAGGACAAACGCGCCGCTGTGGCTTCCAGGAGCTTCTTACACAAGACACCCCCAGTTCCTCATGCTTTCCTCAGCTTGATGTGGAAAACTTCTCCACAAGAGCCACAAGAGGATGGAGAAATCAGGAAGAGGAGAAGTTCCGTTAAACCAGGATCGTTTGGGCAAGCTCTGGAGAAGGATGGATGGAAACTACTCCAGGCAACAGCCTGAGGGTTTCAGAAGGGGAAATAGATTATCAGGATGTCCTTTAAATTAAATATCAAGGTGTTTTGGTGTTTTCCAAGCCTAAGAGGCAGCTGGAGCAGAAAGGCTGGGATATTTTAGGAGAGGCAAGGAAAACAACGCCGCGAGTTTGTCGCGCTCTGCTGGGAAAAGGTCTTTGCCATGGGTTTTGTGCCAGGAAACTCTGGAATGCTGGCAGAGCCAAAGAGCTGCCTGGCAGCATCTTCCCTGCATCAGCCCCTCTCCTGCATGATCCGTGATCCATCCCTCCGGAGCTCTCCGTGCCCGGCTCTTCCCGTGCCACCCTGGGCACAGCCATACCTCCTCCGGGCAGGCAGGGCCAGGCAGCAGGAATGGGACCTGCTCCCAGCTGCTGCCAGGGATTTGGGATCTCCTTCCCCCCCCCCCGTGTCCAGCCCCATCCTGGGAGCTGGGAGGAGCAGGATGTGTCCCCCAGCCCCGCTCCTCGTGTCCGTTCCTGCTGCCAGCATTCCTGGGATTGACTCTGGCTGTACATGTGGATGTCTATATTGGGGTACTGTGTATATTTTCGGGTCTCTAATGAGCATATCT
This sequence comes from Chamaea fasciata, assembly GCF_029207755.1. Classification (NCBI taxonomy): domain Eukaryota; kingdom Metazoa; phylum Chordata; class Aves; order Passeriformes; family Sylviidae; genus Chamaea; species Chamaea fasciata. Next base: position 152,301,449 of record NW_027094086.1, read on the forward strand.
GGTTATAAATGTGATCTTATCAGTACATATCCCTTTCTCCCACATCTGTCCACTGCTGGTTTCCCAGGAATGGGAATCCTTCGGACTTTTCTGTGCTGCTCAGACTTTAAAAAGGAAAAAAAAGAAAAAAAAACACGGATACTTGGATCAGAATGAAGTCGTTGCCCTCTTGTTGTGGCATTTTCTGTTCTCCAGGAGCTCTCCTGATGGTCTCCATGGGCAGAGGAGGCTCTGGTGAGCCCCTCTCCCGGTGTTCCATTATCCCTTCTCCCTCCCACCGCCTCCCATCTGGGGCTTGTGTCCGTAAGAATGGGAATATTGGGACAAATTCCTTTGGAAGAGCAGCAGCTGCCCTGACCCCAGGGCTGCCGATGGCCCCCGGGTTTCCAGAGCACTCCCAGGGATCCCGGGAGACTCGGGTGTCTCCCAGATGTGCTTCCTGGGCTTCCTTCCCCAGGGATTGCTTTGCTTTTCCGTTGTGGATGAAGCAAGGGAGAAAAGGGAGCTCCTGGCTCCAAAGGCCACAGGAAAATACTGAATTCTGGGGAGACGAGACCTGCTCAGCCAGGGAAAGCAAACTGGGAGAGCAGGATCCACCCAGTGTAGTCCTCAGCAAACCCCGTGTTCGTGAATCCAGGGAAAACCTGGGCGTGGGGGTGTTTGGATCAATCTGAGCCCCAAAATCATGTTTGAAAAACAAAAAAACCGGGAGAGAGGAGGGGGCTCCCGTTTATCTCCGTGAGAACCAGGAGGATGCTGTGGCTCCCGGCTCGGAGGTCGCACCAGCGCGCCAAGAAACTGAGAGCAGACCCAGGGAAGGGGCCCCGCAGGGGGACCGGCCCTGCCGAGCTCCAGCATCGCCGCATCCCCTGCGGGTCCAGGCGCGCTCCCCCGCCCTCTCCCCGGCGGCACCGGGCCAAGGAAAACACCGGCAACCCGATCCCTTCCCGCGGGCACGGCGGCCGCCGCCCAGCCCGGGCCCGGGGCTGGTTGGCGGCTCATGGCGCTGCTGCTGGGGGCCGTGCTGCTGGCGGCGGGCGCTGCCCTGGCCCCGGCCCCGGCCGTGCCCGCGCCCCGGGAGCTGGCCCGCTCCGTGCTGGAGACGCACGGGCAGGAGCTGCGCCTGCTGCGCCTGCTGGGAGTCGCCAGGACGGTAGGGGGGAAAAAAATTATTTTAAAAAAGGGGGTGAGGCTGCGAGTGGGGGTGCTCCAGGCTCCGGCACCCACGCACCCACCCGGCGAGGTTTTTTTCTCCCGGCAGAGCTTCGACTGGGGGACACACTTCAGCATCAACTTCACGGCGCGGCAGCCGCCCTGCCCCAAGGCCGGCCCGGAGCCCCGCGGCTGCCGGGGCCGCCCGGGCAGGGTGAGCGTGGGCTGGGAGCCCCCCAGAACCCGGGGTCCAGGGGGCTCCCCGGGGTGCTGAGGCCGCTCTGTCCGCAGGTGCAGCGCTGCTCGGCCCAGGTGTCCGTGTTCACCTTCCTGCCCGACGTGCCGCTGTCGATGGTGGAGTGCGGCCGGGAGGCGGTGAGGGCTCCGGGAGCTCGTCCTGGGGGTGGGACACGCGTCCCCCTCACTTCGGGGGGAGGGATTTTTTGGGGTTCTGGAGTGAAAGCCCCCTTTGTTCCTCCCCGCAGCAGCCCGGTGACAGCGCCCAGCCGCGCTCCCCCGGCGCCAACCCAGGTCACTCATCATCCTCATCATCCTCCTCTTCCTCATCATCCTCATCCTCGGGCCCCCCCCCGCGGCCTCGGCCCCCTCAGGGACCATCCCGCCGCCCCCTGTCCCCAGCGGAGCCGGAATAAAGAGATTTCGGGGTCGGACGTGTGCGTGTGTGGGGGTGACGGTTCGGGGGAGCGAGGGGGGCACCCTCGGCCTTGGGCAACAGCGATGGGGCAAGCTCGGCGTTGTGCAACCCCCGCGGGCGACGTGTCACCCCCGGGACAGCCCCAAACCCCCCCCCCGAGCCCAGCCAGCGTGGGGACCCCGAGGGGTTCAGCTGCCACCGCCCATCCCCGGGGACACACCGGGACCACCCCCCCCCCCGCCCCCCCAAAACCACGGTCGCTCTGCGGGTTGGGGCCGGGCGTTTCCCAATGGGGGCAGCCCCGGGGCGGCTCCCCGAGCTCCCGTGGGGGGATAAAAGGGGCGCGGGGGTGGCCGTGGGGACAGCGATGGCGAGCTCGTGGCTGCTGGTGCTGGCGGTGCTGGGGGGGGCCTGCGCCCTCCCCGCCCCGGCGCCCCTCGCCTACACCCAGGCGCTGGCGCAAGCCGTGGATTCCTACAACCAGCGGCCCGACGTGCAGAACGCCTTCCGGCTGCTCAGCGCTGAGCCCGAGCCCGCCCCGGTGAGTGCCCCCCAACCGGGGACCCCCCCACGGGTGACACCCCACACCCCATCCCACCCGGGACCCCCCTGTTTGTGTCCCCTCCCACTCCTGGATCCTCCTCGGGGGTGACAGTGCCGACCCTAAACCGCACCCAGTGAGTGTCACCCCGCCGGTGACACCCCCCCCCACCCCCCAAATTTTTGACACCCCCTCATGATCCCCACCTTGTGACGGCTCAGCGCCGACCCCGAGCCCACCCCGCTGATTGTCACCTCGGCTGGTGACATCCCCGCTCGGGTCACCTCCCCCTGGTGACCCGGCCACCCACGCGTGTCCCCAGGGCGTGGAGCTGAGCTCGCTGCGGGGACTCAACTTCAGCATGATGGAGACGGACTGTGCCGCCGGCGCCCGCGTCAACCCCGACGACTGCGACTTCAAGGAGAACGGGGTGAGGACGAGGAGGAGGAGGAGGACGGGGAGGAAAGGGGGCACGGGGGGCGCGGTGCCATCCCCAGGGTGACCCCGCGTGTCCCCGTGTCCCCCCCAGGCCATCAGGGAGTGCTCGGGGTCGGTGCAGCTCCTGCAGGACTCCCCCGAGATCGACCTGCGCTGCTCCGACGCCTCGTCCGACGTGAGTGGGGGGCAGCCGGGGGGCGCCCGTGGGTGGGGTGGGACGGGAGGGACCCTCTCCCTGCCCCACACCCCTAAAAGGGACACCCCGATGGCTCCAGAGGAGGGTGGGGGGGCCCGGGGAGCTCACAGGTGGGCTGTTCCAGGTGTGGGGGTCTTGGGTTTTGGGAGTGGGGTGCAGGGCCCCAGGCGGAGCGTCCTGGGTGGGCTCCCAAATGTTGGATTCTGGAGGTGGGGTCCCAAATGTCCCGCCTGTGGGGGTTCTTGGTGTGGGGACACGAGTGGTGTCCCTGCTGTGGGGTCCTGGGTGGGTTTCCAGGTGCGGGGGGCCCTGGTTGGTGTCCCGGGTGTGCTCAAAGCGGGACCCCCACCCCCCCGCACCCCCTGACCCCCCCCAATCCCTCCGGCAGCCGGTTCTGATCCAGCGCGGCCGCTTCGGGCGCTTCCTGGGCAGGGTCCGGCGCTTCCGACCCAGGGTCAAGTTCGACGTCCGCCTGAAGGGCTCCGTGGGTCTGGGCTGAGCAATAAAGGGGCCACGGGGGCTGGCCGAGCGGGCACCGCGCTCCTCCCGTCTCTGTCACCCGGGGAAACTGAGGCACGGCGGGGACACCGGGCTGGGGCACTGTGAGCCCTCCAGGGACATTGTGGGCGCCGCCTTGGGGGGCTCGGGACCCCCTGTGCCCCAAAAGTGGCTGGAGCGGGGTGATGGCTGCCTGCAGCCCCCTGGGGGTGTCCCTCCTGTCCCCCCGATACCCCTGTGGGTCTGTAGCCCCCGAACACCTCTGTGGGGACCCCCCGATGGTGTCCTGGGGACAGGGAAGGACAATCGCAGGGCTCCAAGTCGCTGCAGGAGGCCGGTGCCAGGAGGAGCCCCCGGCCGTGCCCGTGTCGTGCCCATTTTGGGGGAGCTGATCCTGCTCCCTCCGAGACCTTCTGTCCCCGTCCCCATCCTCGTGTCCCCCTTGTGGTGACAGCGGCAGCAGAGGCGCAGCAGGGCCGGGAGCAGCTGGATTTGGGATGGGACTGTCGGGGGGGGGGATCCCCGAGGTGACAGCACCTGCAGGGGGGTCCCTTTGCCTTGAAGAGTTGGGGGGACCCCAGATCTGCCCCCGTGAGCGCCCCCCACTCGTGACACCCGCCACTCATGACCCCCAGGGTGTTCCCAGGGTGTTCCCAGGGTGTTCCCAGGGTGTTCCCAGGGTGTTCCCAGGGTCATCCCAGCTCCCACAGCTCCTTGCCTGGGCACTGGGGAGGGGGGGATTTGGGGGGGTCTGAGAGCGCTGGGGGGTCCCCGGTGGGGTGCAGGGACACTCAGGGTGACACCAGGAGTGATGCAGGGACCTTTACTGGCAGTGAAGCATCTGGGGAGGGGACACAGGGTGGGGACACGGTGGGGACAGCAAGAGGGGACACAGGGAGGGGACACAGGGAGGAGACACAGCAGCGTCACCCCTCAGGGTTTGGGTGCCCGGAGTTTGAGCCTGTCCCGGATCCAAATCCGACCGCACTGCAAGAAACCCCGGAAACGCTGCTTGACCTTGCCAAAGAAATCCTTGATCCTGGATTTCCAGATCCCGCCAAACTGGGAGAACAAAGAGCAGTGTCAGGCTTTGGGGGAGGTGAGGACGGGGACCTGGGGGACAGCCCCCAGCTGCAGGGCGGGGGACACACGGAGCCATCCCAACCCCTTCTTACCGCGGCCGGAGCCTTCTCGCAGGAGAGCTCCACCGTGGGCTGCTGCCCCTCCAGGAAAACGGAGCCCTGGCACCAGGTCACGGCCTGTGGGGCACAGAGGGGACACAGCACAGCCCAACCCCCTGGTGCCTCAGTTTCCCCCCCGGGTAACCCGCCGTCCCCACAGGACGAAGCCTCACCCCAAGCCAGCGGCTCTTGCAGTCGCCGGTGGCCGTTCCCGGTGTCCTGCACGTGGTTTCCTCCAGGGTGAAGCTCAGCTCCTGCCGGCTCTGCAGGTCTGAGGGCTGGCAAAAGGGACAGGATCCATCAGGGATCCACCACCCTCAGCGCCCAGCCGCCAAAAGAGGGGCCACATCCAGCCTGGAATGGCTCAGGCTCAACCCCAACTCAATCCCTCAAGGGTCAGACCCCAAACGGGGCCGGATCCAGCACTGCCCAGCCCTGGAGATTCTCCTGGAAAGGGAGAGCTCAGAACTCACCCAGCCGGGCCGGGGCTGAGCCTCCCGGAGCCGCAGGACGTAGGGACCGACAGCTTTGGCGTTGAGCAGCTCCACGGCGGCCGCCACCACGTCCCCGTAGCTCAGGAGCCCCGGAGATGCCGCCGTGGTTCCTCCCCGTCCCGGTGTGGCTCCATCCTGGCCAGCTGTGGATCCCTGTGGCTCCGGGGTGGAGGCTCCAGCCAGCCCCAGCAGCAGCAGCAGCAGCAGGAGCACTGGGCACGGCCCCATCCCGGCTCCTGGATCCTGGATCCTGGATCCTGCTCCCCACCGGGCCGGGAGAGCTTTTATGGGAGCTGCCCTGGGCGTTGCAGGGGGCCGGGACAGCGGGACATTCCAGGTGGGATGAGTCTGGCCAGGAGCCCAGTCCAGCCCGCTCTGGTGGCCAGGGCAGTGGGGATGGGTGTGGAGGTCACCTTTGGCCAGCAGGGTTTGGGATCTCCCTGCCGTGGGGGTCCCCAGGGGAGGGAATGTGTGACCAGGAGGTGACAACCAGGACAAGGTGACGGACGTGGCCGTGGATGGTCCAGAGCGTGGTGGGGATGAAAGGTCCGGGCCAGGTGAGCCTCAGGTTCTTCTCCCAGGGAACAAGGACAGGACAAGAGGAGACAGCCCCACGCTGTGCCAGGGGAGGTTCAGGGTGGATACTGGGAAAATTCCTTCCCCAAAAAAGGGCTCTCCAGCCCTGGCCCAGCCGCCCAGGGCAGTGGTGGGAGTCCCCATCCCTGTGGGAATTCAGATTCCTGCGGATGTGGCACTCGGGCACTTGGCAGAGCCGAGGGGATGCGTGATGGTTTCACAATCACCGACCGCTGTTGATCAAATTCAGTGCAGCGCTAGCTAAACCAACACAGCAGGATTGCACTCGATGGTCTCCCAGGACTTTTCCCCTCAGCAATTCCTTGACTCTCCGAAGACAAGGTGGGGTTTTCCAGCCCCCGGGTGCAGGGAGGGGGTGATTTATGGCCTGTCCCTCTCTGCAAACAGGGTGGGTTCCACCAAACAGCCCGAGGTGGGAGAGGCCACCCTCTCCCAGAGGAGCAGGAAGCTCCAGGAGGACACCCAGGATCCTGCCCTGAGGGTGACCCCCGGTTCAGGCGCCCCTGGAGCCACGCAGAGCTGGGATCGGTGGAGGCCGTGGAAAACATCCTCATAAATCACACGGGGACAAAGACGCCAGGGGTGGCACCTGGAAGTCCCCAGGGAGGGAGGGTGTCCGTCACCGCGAGTCCACCTGGCCCTGGGACATTCCAGCTGCGGCCAGGTCCATGGAAAAGAGACCTCGAGTGGGATTATCCTGCATCACCTCAAGAACCTCCGGGGATGGGCATTCCAACACAGCCCCAGGGACTGATGCCTTCCCTCCAAGTCTTTCCCAATTCCTCCAAGCTGATCCCTACTCCTTACGAAACCCCTTTAAATTCCATCCAAATTCTTCCATTTTCTTCCCAGCTTCCCTCCAAATTCTTCCATTTTCCTTCCCAGCTTCCCTCCAAATTCTTCCATTTTCCTTCCCAGCTTCCCTCCAAATTCTTCCATTTTCCTTCCCAGCTTCCCTCCAAATTCTTCCATTTTCCTTCCCAGCTTCCCTCCAAATTCTTCCATTTTCTTTCCCAGCTTCCCTCCGAATTCTTCCCCTCTCCTTCCCAGCTTCCCTCCAAATTCTTCCCCTCTCCTTCCCAGCTTCCCTCCGAATTCTTCCCCTTTCCTTCCCAGCTTCCCTCCAAATTCTTCCATTTTCCTTCCCAGCTTTCCTCCAAATTCTTCCATTTTCCTTCCCAGCTTCCCTCCAAATTCTTCCCCCTCCCTTCCCAGCTTCCCTCCAATTCTTCAATTCTTTCTGAATTTCCTCCAAATTCTTCCCAACTCCTTCCAAACTCCTCAGTTATTCCCATTTTCCCCAGGTATCCCACCTAGGATTTAACAGCAAGAGAAAGAGTTGGAAAATAATGTAATACATTTCAATTTCATTTTTAGGTGCCTGCGCCAGCCCTGAACAGGCTCCAAAAAAAAAAAAAAAAAAAAAGCCACAAAACCCTTGGAGGGCACCTTGGGAATAAAAAAGGGGAAAATTCAGTGAGTTTTCCTCGGGAAGTTGTGATTCCCAGGACATCTCCCACCTCTGACAGGAGGAGGAGTGAATCCCGCCCAAGAGCAAACCGTGAGCTGGGGAAATTCCCGGCTCGTAAATCTCACTGGGGCTTTATTTGCCCTTCCCAGGACTGTGCTGTCCCTCCTCATTCCAGAAGAGCCGCGGGTTTGTCTTGGAGCCCTTCCCAGAGCCGGACCCCGATCCCAGCTGGGCAGGGGAAGCTTCCCAGGCCGAGGCACGGGGAGGGACTGGATGGACTTAGAGGTCCTTCCAACCCAGCGAGTCTGGGATTCTGGGATACTGAAGGGAGGGCACAGCTGGTCCGTCATGGAATCATCCTGGAGTGGTTTGGGTTGGAATGGAGCGTAAATCCCGTTCCATAAATCCCATTCCATCCCACCCCCTGCCATGGCAGGGACACCTCCCACTGTCCCAGGGCGATCCAAGTGTCCAGCTTGGCCTTGGGCACTGCCAGGGATCCACAAATCTCTGGGAATTCCGTCCCAATCTCCCATCCAGCCATGCCCTGTGGCAGTGGGAAGCCATTCCCTGTGTCCTGTCCCTCCATGCCTTGTCCCCAGTCCCTCCCCAGCTCTCCTGGAGCCCCTTCAGGCCCTGCCGGGGGCTCGGAGCTCTCCCTGGAGCCTTCTCCTCTCCAGGGGAACATTCCCAGCTCTCCCAGCCTGGCTCCAGCCCTGGAGCAGCTCCGGGGCCTCCTCTGGATCTCTCCAGCGGCTCCGTGTCCCTGCCCGGCCCCTGCCCGGTCTCTCCGTGTCGCCGTTTCCCGCTCCGGGCCCCGCCGCGTCTCTGGTTTCCACGGCAACGGCAGAGGAGGGGGCGTGACCATATACGTCACCACGCGCGCGGGCTTCCGCCTTAGGCCACGCCCCCAGCGTCGCCCCGCGCCTAGAGCCGGAAGTGGCACGTTCCCGCGCTCACTGGGCGGCGCCATGTTGGGAAGCTGTACAACATCCGGGCGGCGCGGCGGGCGCCGTGATTGGCGGAGCGCGGCACGTGACCTGAAGATCGCGCCGCGATTGGGCGGCGGTGGCGCCGCTTCCGCGCGGGGCGGGCCGGGGGTCGTGAGGGGATCCCAGGAATGGGGGATGGTGGTGGCGACCCTCGGCCCCTCCAGCCGCGTCTGGAGCCGGGACAAAGCGGCTCCCGAGACATTTCGCCGGTTTTATTGGCTTTAAAGTCTCGTCTCACCACCCGCCAGCAGGGATGGGCGCGAATGTCCTTACAGGAATTGCGGAATCATGGGATTGTTGAGCTTGGCGAAGCCCTCAGAGATGCCCGAGTCCAAGCCCAGCACTGACCGTGTCCCCAAGTGCCACATCCGCAGGGATGTTAAATCCCTCCAGGGACGGGGACTCCACCCCTGCCCTGAGCAGCTGGGCCAGGGCTGGAGAGCCCATTCCAGGAGGAATATTCCCAATATCCCACCTGAGGCCGTTCCCTCCCGTCCTGGCCCCTGGGAGCAGAGCCCGACCCCTCCTGGCTCCAACCTCCTTCCAGGGAACCAGGTGTCCCCTGAGCCTCCTCTGCTCCAGGAGGAGCCCCTCCAGCTCCCTCAGAGTGATTTGGGAAGCTGGAAGGGGAATGCTGGGAGCCCCAAAGCCAACACCCCACAGCTGGCAGGAACAGCCCCTATCCCGGCATCCCAGATTTCCCACGTGCCACCCCCAGTGACATGGAAAACTGGGAAAGTCACCCAATCCACGGTGTTGGGTTTGGCTGGATTTGTTGGAGCTTCCTTCTGTCCCCTGGGAGAACATCCCAGAAATCTCCTTTTCCTTGGAATGATCCAATTCCAGAGGCTCAACAAGCTGCTGGGAACTCAGGCCAGGCTGGATTGCCCAAGAAAACACTTCCACGTGACTGGAACTAAACCTTCCTTTGTCCTTCCCTACATCCACCGTTCCAGCCAACCCAACCTGACCCTCCCCTGGCACAACTGGAAGCTGTTTCCTCTCAGGCTGTCCCTGTTCCCTGGGAGTGTTGGCAAATAAACAAAGTTTAAATTTTCTTCATTTCCTTTCTCTAGTCAGGCTCAGTTTGCCTTTGCCTTGGGGAAGGGAATTAGAGGAGGGGTTTTTTGAGGGTACTTATTGCTCCACTCTGTGAGGCCTTAACATCTCAACAATTATTGGGAATAGCTCAAAAAAACACCCAAAAAAGATAATAGTGACCATCAGCAAACAACAAGGAACATCGACCCAGATGGTCTGGAAAAGGCTGATAAGGAATTCCGTTAATGAGGACCTAATTAACAGCAGAGGCAAAGAAATCCCCGTCCAAGAAGAAACCAAATTGTGAGAACTCTGCAGTTTGGGACCGATGAGGATTGAACCGATGGATTTCGATGGGTTTTGGACTGGATAAAGTTGGGGGGGAAATCGAAGTCAAATTTATGTGTCGCGGAATAATTTTCTCTGCACACCCGGGCCGTGTTTGGGTGAAATCATTTCTGTTGCACATCCCAGCCAGAAGTAAAGACATTCTTGACTCCCTAACACAAAATACGTTTGGTTGGGTTTGGTTTTTTTTTCCTGTAGTTTTGGTGACAGGAGCACAGCCCGACCCTTGGTCGGTTTTTAAAGATGGATTTAACATCCCTTCCGACCTAAGGCATTACAGGATTTCAGGACCCCATGCTCACTTTTCCTTCTTTCCTCCTTTGAGCCGCACGGATCCTCCCCTTTCCCAGTGCTTTTCTCCAAAGGCTCTCAATCCATCCCAGTTCACAGCAGGCCCCACACTCCCAGTGGAATCTGCCTCTGCCACGTTTCTCCTCCTGAACCCCACCAGGACTGGGGGGGATTCCTCAGGGAATCCAATCCCAGTTTCCCCTCCGGCAGTCAGGGCTTCCCGATCTCCGCCAAGTTGTCGATCTGGATGATGATGGGCCAGATGCTCTTGCCTTGGGAGAACCCCTGGAGCTCGAACTTCCGGCACATGGAGTCCAATATGTACCCGACCGCCTTCAGCACATCCCGGAACACATCCTGGAGCGACATGCCCTGGGATTTCCGAGTTTTCACGCATCCTTCAGACTCCTGGCTGGCGTCACGATCCTTCAGAGGCATCGCTCTCTTCCTCGCCCCTACAGCCTGGCTCAGGGCAGGTTGTGAAACCCCAGTTCCCAAAATCCCCTCCGGGCCACACCGTGTGTCCCATGTCACCCCCTGGGCGTTCCTGGCGCTCCGGAGCTGGCGTGCTCCCCGAGCCCCGGGGTTCATCCTCATCACGAGGCAGCCGGAGCAGCCTCTCCATGGAATCCCCAGTCTCCGGTAGGGCCGGTAGCGCCGCAGGATCTCCCGGGCTCTCCGGATCATCCCGCCGGATCGCCGCCGCGCCAGCCGGCGGCACGCGGCGCAGGCGGCACCGCGGTTCCTCCCGGCGCGGTGCTGGCAGCAGTAGTCGTGTTCCCGCAGGGAGCAGGGCCTGGGGACACGGCGCGGCCCCAGCTCGCTCCGCAGGCAGTAGCTGTGGTCCTTGGCCGCCGCCGCTCTCAGGTCCTCCACTCTCAGCTCCTGGGTTCCTGGGAAGAGCGTTGCCTCTCCCGAGGTGTGTCCGTGCTTTTGGCCGTTCCCGGGATTCCTCTCCCTGGGGTCGGCCCACAGCCGTTCCCAAGGATCCAGGCTCTGCTGTTCCGCCACGGAATCAAGCCGGAATGTCCCGCTCTGGGTTAGCTTTCCCGTGAGTTCAGGTTTGTCCTGCACTTCCTCCTGCATGAGCCATGGCTGGGTTTGGATCTCCGCTCCAGTGTCTGCTTTCGATGGGAATTCGTTCCTTCCGTCGTCACAGCCAAACTTCTTCAGGAACCTCCTGTCCTGGAGACACCACAACGTGTCCCATCCTGCTGGGAGAGGGTGGGAAGGGGTCGGATCCTTCCTGGCTGGAGCAGGGACAGGAACATCCCATATTCCCAGTCTGGGACTGCCCGGGCTCCACATCCCAACCTCTGCCACACGTCAGGAGAGCCAAGGAGAGGGAGAAGCCCTGGGAGTGGCCCAGGGATGGGGTTGGAGCTCCTCAGGGATGGGCTGGAGTAGGAGGGAGCAGGACTCACCTGGACATGAGGTCTCCAGGCCCTGGAACCCGCTGGCTCCAGGCCACCAGCCAGAGGAAGGCTCCTCCAGCCAGCTCCCAGAGTGTCCTGCAGGGAAACCAGCAGATGTCACCAGCCAGGCCGGGAATCCTGACTCTCCACAGCCACGGGAATGAAGGAAGAGCCCTGTCCTTGTCCCCACCAGGAATCCTGCCTTCTCCACGGCCACAGGGATGGAGCAGGGAGCCCTGAGCCCATCCTGGATGTGGATTCCATCCCACGGGGTCGGGATGTTGCTGCTCACCTGGGGATGAGCAGATCCACGGCTCTTCCCCGCGCTCCAGCCGGTGCAGGATGTCGGGCTTGGGGCCTGGATAACCTGGGAATGGGACAGAGGGCGTTGTGCTGTCCCTGATCACGGGAAAACCAAGGCCTGGGACAGCCCAGCTGTGCCTCACTGCGCACAGAAACACCTCTGGAATGTGGGAAAAGCGCGGGAGAAACCGGAGCTGCTGCCAGAGAGGGATTTATTCCTGGGAGCGCGGATGGAAGTGCGGGCAGCAGCTCCCAGTCCCACTGACAGGCTTTCCAGGCCAGGGAGTGTCTCCTGCTCATCCCATGGGACATCCCAGCCTGCTCCCTGACCTTAGGGAGTCGTTCCCAGGGGGGCTCAGACCCAGCCCCAACTCCTGCCTTTTCCAGCACCAAACTCCCTGCTCAGCCCCTAGAGGGGAGAACTCCTCCCAGGAAGGGTTGGCCAGCCCTGCAGGGATTGGAAAGGTTGGATGCAGCACTTGGAGGCATGGATTAGACGGGGCCTTGGGGAACGGTGGGACTCAGCCATCTCCAAGGCCTTTCCAACCCGGGATTCTGGGATTCAGGAAGCTGCTGAGATGGGATCTGAGGGAATCCCTGCCTGGGGTGATTCCCAGGATTACCCAGGGAGGTCAGGAGCTCGTAGGTGTCCGACACGACGTCCCGGTACAGCTCCCGCTGCCCCGGCGGCAGCGCGTCCCACTCGGCCCGGCTCAGGAACACCGTCACGTCCTCGAAGGTCACCGGCTCCTGCCACGGGATCAGGGATCACAGCTTCCTAAGGGATCACAGCTTCCCTCGGGGATCACAGCTGCCCTCGGGGATCACAGCTTCCCTCGGGGATCACAGCTTCCCTCGGGGATCACAGCTTCCCCCGGGGATCACAGCTTCCTAAGGGATCACAGCTTCCCCCGGGGATCACAGCTTTCTCAGGGATCACAGCTTCCCCCGGGGATCACAGCTTTCTCAGGGATCACAGCTTCCCCCGGGGATCACAGCTTTCTCAGGGATCACAGCTTCCCTCGGGGATCACAGCTTCCCTCGGGAATCACAGCTTCCTAAGGGATCACAGCTTCCCTTGGGGATCACAGCTTCCTAAGGGATCACAGCTTCCTAAGGGATCACAGCTTCCTAAGGGATCACAGCTTCCTTCAGGGATCACAGCTTCCCTCGGGGATCACAGCTTCCTAAGGGATCACAGCTTCCCTTGGGGATCACAGCTTCCCTTGGGGATCACAGCTTCCTAAGGGATCACAGCTTCCTAAGGGATCACAGCTTCCCCCGGGGATCACAGCTTTCTCAGGGATCACAGCTTCCCCCGGGGATCACAGCTTTCTCAGGGATCACAGCTTCCTAAGGGATCACAGCTTCCTTCAGGGATCACAGCTTCCCTCGGGGATCACAGCTTCCCTCGGGAATCACAGCTTCCTAAGGGATCACAGCTTCCTAAGGGATCACAGCTTCCTAAGGGATCACAGCTTCCTAAGGGATCACAGCTTCCTTCAGGGATCACAGCTTCCCTCAGGGATCACAGCTTCCTAAGAGATCACAGCTTCCTTCAAGGATCACAGCTTCCTCAGGGATCACAGCTTCCCTCGGGGATCACAGCTTCCCTCGGGGATCACAGCTTCCTCAGGGATCACAGCTTCCCCCGGGGATCACAGCTTCCCTCGGGGATCACAGCTTCCCCCGGGGATCACAGCTTCCTAAGGGATCACACCCTCCCTCGGGGATCACAGGGGACTGTGGGGCAGCGAGAGGGAGGGGAGGGATGTGGGGGGCAATGTGGGGGGTGATTGGGGGTCTGGGACTGGGGGGACGCCATGGGGGTTTTTAGGGGCCGAGGGGGATTTTTGGGGCGCTGACGGGGTGGGGGGATGGGCTGGGGGGCGATGGGGGGTCTTCAGGGGGGAGTTTCATGCGAGTGGGGGGCAATGAAGGGGGTCCCGGGGTGGGAGCGGGGGTGTGATGGGGGTGACTTGGGGCGGTGATTTGGGGTTTCAGGGTGGGGCTGGGGGGACGATGGGGGTGCGGGGTCCCCGCCCATTGAAGGCCGAGCCCCGCGGGACCCCCTTGGATCCGAGAGGGCTCGGGGGGCACCGGACATCGAGGCGGCGAGGGCGGCCCGGGGCTCCCGGCTCCAGCGCCCGGCTCCTACCTGCGCCTGCCCCGCCATGGCGGCCGGGGCCGTCTCGGGGCTCTCGGGGAGGGTCCGGGGAGGTCGCGGGGGGGTCCCGACACTTCCCGCCGCGCCCGCGCCTCTCCCGCACGCGCTTCCGGTACAGGCCCCGCCCACGCCGGAAGCGCCGCCATGGCCGGAGCCGGAAGCGGCGCCCCGGAAGCGCCGCGGTGACCCCGGCACGTGGGAGGCCCCGGATCCGGGAATGGGGGTTCAGCCCCACCGGGGGTGGGGAATGCCACGGGCACCGCAGGGAATTCCCGGCAGGGAATGTCCCGCCCCTGAGGCCGTTTCCTCCTGCGCTGTCCCTGCGCCCTGCGAGCAGAGCCCGGAGCCCGCGCGCTCCGGTCCCGTTCGGCCTCCAGAGGCCTTGGTTCTCCCCAAATCCCAAACTTTGCGTGCGAATCCTCGGGTTTTCCGCCAGAAATTCCCTCAGATCTGACCCCGACTCTGAGTTGTTCCATGGCCTTGCCTGAGGCCCGAGCTGGTGTCGCCTGCTGCCCTCACGTCCCTCCCTGCCGGCTCCTGGAGGAGCCTGCTCCAGATTTCCCTCTTTCCTTGGATAAATTCCCCATGATTCTGAATCTCCCGTGTGCAGCTTCTCCGTCATTCCCTTCCCACCAACCCGTGGTGTCTCCCATCTTTACCCTGGAATTCTTCTGTCCTGCCTGGATCTGTCACATCCGTGCCACCAAAGGGCAGGAATCTGGAGTGAATGGAATTCCACCATGAGTCTCCGTCTTTCCCCTGGAATTCCCTATGGAATTCCTCTGTCCTGCCTGGATCTGTCACATCCGTGCCACCAAAGGGCAGGAATCTGGAGTGAACGGAATTCCATCCTGTCCTGGGGATCCTCAGCAGTGGCCAGGCCTAACTGCTTGTCACTGAACGGGCGCGGCGAGGCTGCTTTGGTTCCATGACAATCCCAGAACCTGGAATTGTGGAGGGACTGGAGCGACAGGAGCAGGAATTGCTGTTGATGGAAGTGTGGGTGATCCTTAAATCCCACTCCAGCACTCCACGAGAGCGGCGCAGGAAGAACAGAACCCCCAGGACAGGATTTTAGGGAGAAATTTCATCCGGCTGATCCCTTCTCCAGGACTTTGGCCCTTTCCTCCCCCTGTGTCGGGCAGCTCCGGCTCCGAGTGACCTTTCCGGGGTCACCGCGGTGCCGCCGGGGCCGATGTCCGGGCGGGGACAGCGGTGACACCATGAGGCTGTGGCTGCTCTGCGCTGTCACCCTGGCCGTGGCTGTGGCTGCGGCGGGAGCCGGAGGCGACCCCGGGATGGAAACACGCGGGAGAGAGGTGGGCTGTGAACGGAGAGGGGGAAAACTGGGAATTACGGGGCTGGGAATGCGGGGAGCAGCAGAGCTCGGCACGGCTCTGGCACAGCAGGTCCCTCCCTGAGCTCCTGGATGTAAAAAACGAGTTCCCCTCTTTAAAAAAAAAAAAAATTGTAGGTTTAATAATTTTTTTAAAAAATAAACAAACGAGGAGACGGAACAAGCGAAGCTTCTCTCACCATTTTAGGATTTCTATCTTTAAGGAGCCGTGTGGAATATTCAACAGACGTTAATCAAACGTTCTTTCTTTTTTTTTTTTTTTTTTTGATCTAAGTATCCGCGATCACCTTATCAATAGATTTATTCTGTGGGTGGCTCCGCTTAGTTTGGGAGCACGGGTATAAATTTTCTCCTGAGGTTTTTCTGGTTTTCATTTGGGTGAGAAAACAGAAAGTTAACAGGTTGTTTGGGTTTTTTTTTGATGGAGGGTTACAGGGTGACACCCCCTCCCCTCCCATAACTTCTGGCTTAGATGTTACAAAGAAGAGATAAACAAACCCAGTGTTAGCTCTCTGGTGTAATCAGGAACTGCACATTCATTACCCTTCTAAACTCTTATTAATGAAACAATACAATAATGTACAGTCGCGTTAACGTTTGTAAAACGCCGACTGTGTAATCCGTATTTATAACACACACAAACGCCGCGGTGCGGCTTCTCCCCGGCCCCGCGGGGATGGGCTCGGCATTCCCGGGCCTCCGGAAGATCCGCGGGGAGAGCGCACGGCGGGACGGGGACGGGGTGTTGCCGTCACCTCCCGGTGCCCGCCCGCAGTCCCAGCCCCGGGACATCCCGATCCAACCGGTCCTTCCCTCCCGCAGGGCCGGCGGCGGCCGCACAGACCCTGCTCCGGCTGCTTCTCCGTGCTGAGCGAGGTGAGGCGGGAAGGCGGGAATGCGGGAATGCGGGAATGCGGGGGATGGCGGCTCCCACACCCGCCTCTGTCCCGCAGGAGTCGCAGTCCATGGCCTGGAATTCCCGTGAGGAGGATGCGGCTCAGGCGGGCAGGCGGGCACGGAGCGGGAAGGGGCTGGAGGTACCGGAGATGGCGGGAATGGGGATGGGATGGATGGGATGGGATGGGATGGGATGGGGTGGGGTGGGGTGGGGTGGGGTGGGGTGGGGTGGGGTGGGGATGGGGATGGGGATGGGGATGGGGATGGGATGGGATGGGGATGGGGATGGGGATGGGGATGGGGATGGGGATGGGGATGGGGATGGGATGGGGATGGGGATGGGGATGGGGATGGGGATGGGGATGGGATGGGATGGGGTGGGGTGGGGTGGGGTGGGATGGGGATGGGGATGGGGATGGGGATGGGGATGGGATGGATGGGATGGGATGGGATGGGGATGGGGATGGGGATGGGGATGGGGATGGGGATGGGGATGGGGATGGGGATGGGGATGGGGATGGGGATGGGGATGGGGATGGGGATGGGATGGGGATGGGGATGGGGATGGGGATGGGGATGGGGATGGGGATGGGATGGGGATGGGGATGGGGATGGGAAGGGATGGCATCTCCCTCTCCCGGGGCTCCGTGTGACGCCGCGCTCACTCCCACAGGGCAGAGCCAGGAGAGAGATCCCGGAGCCGGCCCCGCCCGCGGGACACCCCGGGCACGTCCCGCTGCTGTGACAGGTGACAACGGAGCCCCGGCAGGACCCCGGGCCCGGCGGGGCCCCCCCGGCAGCTCCCGCGGGGCGTTGCAGGAGTCACTGAGCACCGAGAGCGCGGCGGGAGCGATGCCGGAGCCCGGGAATGCTGCTGGAGCAGCCCCACACGGGGAGAGAGCTCAGCCGCCCGCTGCCTGCTCTGAGCTGAGCCCCCCGCTCTTCCCACCCCCCAAAATGCTTCTGGGGCAGCTGCCCCCGCTTTGCCAAGCCCCCAAATAAAGCCGGCACGCCGGAGGGAGGGAGTGGATGCGTTTGGGGGGACACGCGCAGGGTGGGTGACCCCTGACAGCCGCCCCACGCTGGGCTGGGCTGGGTGGGAGTGTGGGGACACCAGGGCCCGGGGGTCTGAGCCAACCCATGGGGCGTCGGCACTGGGGGACCCTCCAGGGATGGCGGGGCTGGGGGACCCTCCAGGGGTGCTGATCCTGGGGGTCCCTCAGGAATGTCACTTCAAGGGTACGAGAGGTCCCCCAGAAGGCTGGATCACAGGGATGGGGAGATCCCCCAGGAATGCTGGTCCCAAAGGAGGTGGGGCTGGGGGACCCCCAGCGATGCTGCTCCTGGGAGTCCCTCAGGGCTCCAGTTCAGGGGAATGGCGGATCCCCAAGGACCCAGGATCGCAGAGATGGGGAGATCCCCCGGGAATTCTGGTTCCAGACAAGGTGGGGCTGCTCCTGGGGATCCCTCAGGGCTCCCAGTTCAGGGGAATGGCGGATCCCCAGGAATGCTGGATCGCAGAGATGGGGAGATCCCCCGGGAATTCTGGTTCCAGACAAGGTGGGGCTGCTCCTGGGGATCCCTCAGGGCTCCCAGTTCAGGGGAATGGCGGATCCCCAGGAATGCTGGATCACAGAGATGGGGAGATCCCCCGGGAATTCTGGTTCCAGACAAGGTGGGGCTGCTCCTGGGGATCCCTCAGGGCTCCCAGTTCAGGGGAATGGCGGATCCCCAGGAATGCTGGATCACAGAGATGGGGAGATCCCCCGGGAATTCTGGTTCCAGACAAGGTGGGGCTGCTCCTGGGAGTCTCTCAGGGCTCCCAGTTCAGGGGAATGGCGGATCCCCAGGAATGCTGGATCGCAGAGATGGGGAGATCCCCCGGGAATTCTGGTTCCAGACAAGGTGGGGCTGCTCCTGGGGATCCCTCAGGGCTCCCAGTTCAGGGGAATGGCGGATCCCCAGGAATGCTGGATCGCAGAGATGGAGAGATCCCCCGGGAATTCTGGTTCCAGACAAGGTGGGGCTGCTCCTGGGGGTCCTGCAGGGCTCCAGTTTAGGGCCCGGGCGGTGTCCAGGGGGTGTCCGGGCCGTGGTGGCCTCGGGCATTTGGCCCCGCCCCCAGGCCTGGACCCGCCCACTTTATGACCCCGCCCCCCGTGGTGGCCACGCCCCGTTCCGGTTACGCCCCTCGAGCTGGCCCCGCCCCCGCGTGCCCGGCTCTCGATCCTCCCGCCCGCCAGGGGGCGCGGCTTCCCGCGCGGTGCCGCTCCGGCGGACGGCGCCCCCTGTGGGCCCGGTGGCGGCGCGGGCGCGGGGCCCGAGGCGGCGGCGGTGGCGGCCGCGGCCATGTCCCGCCGGGGGCCCGCGCAGGTCAGGGCCCGCCCGGGCCACGGGACACGGGCCGGGATGCGCCACGGGACACGGGACGGGGCGGGCCGCAGCGGTGCTGGGTCAGGGGCGTGCGGGGGTCCCGCGGGGGAAGCGGCACTGGGGGTCAGGGGGGTCCCCGCAGCGTCCGGGGGAGGGAGGTGGCATGGCGTGGTCCCTGAGGGGTGACAGCTCGGGGGTCTCCGGGAGAGCTGGTTCTGGGGCATTGAGGGGTCCCCCAGGGGAAGGGGGCTGGGGGAACCCCCAGGGGTGCTGGTTCTGGGAGTCACGGGTGTCCCTCTGGATCCCGGGAATGGGTGACACGTCAGGAGGACGGGGGTGCCCCCAGGAATGCCGGTTCGTGGGGATGGAGGGATCTCCCAGGGATGCTGGTCCTGGGAGAGGTGGAACTGGGGAAGCCCCCAAAGGTGCTGTACCTGGGCCCTTGGGAAGGTGGGAATAGGAGGACACGGGCGTGGCAGCCAGGCTCTGGCAGATCCCTACGGAACTGGGAGAATCCCTCGGAGCTCCCGGGGGGTCCTGAGCGGGTCCCCGTTCCCTGAGTAGCTCCCCATTCCCTGAGCGGCTCCCCATTCCCTGAGCGAGTCCCCATCCCCTGAGCGAGTCCCCATTCCCTGAGCGGGTCCCCATTCCCTGAGCGGCTCCCCATTCCCTGAGCGGCTCCCCGTTCCCTGAGCGGGTCCCCGTTCCCTGAGCGGATCCCCATTCCCTGAGCGGGTCCCCGTTCCCTGAGCGGATCCCCGTTCCCTGAGCGGATCCCCATTCCCTGAGCGGCTCCCCGTTCCCTGAGCGGCTCCCCGTTCCCTGAGCAGCTCCCCGTTCCCTGAGCGGATCCCCATTCCCTGAGCGGATCCCCGTTCCCTGAGCGGATCCCCGTTCCCTGAGCGGCTCCCCGTTCCCTGAGCGGCTCCCCGTTCCCTGAGCGGGTCCCCATTCCCTGAGCAGATCCCCGTTCCCTGAGCGGGTCCCCATTCCCTGAGCGGGTCCCCGTTCCCTGAGCGGATCCCCGTTCCCTGAGCGGCTCCCCGTTCCCTGAGCGGGTCCCCGTTCCCTGAGCAGATCCCCGTTCCCTGAGCGGCTCCCCGTTCCCTGAGCGGATCCCCGTTCCCTGAGCGGCTCCCCGTTCCCTGAGCGGCTCCCCATTCCCTGAGCGGGTCCCCATTCCCTGAGCGGATCCCCGTTCCCTGAGCGGGTCCCCGTTCCCTGAGCGGCTCCCCATTCCCTGAGCGGGTCCCCGTTCCCTGAGCGGCTCCCCATTCCCTGAGCGGGTCCCCATTCCCTGAGCGGCTCCCCGTTCCCTGAGCGGATCCCCATTCCCTGAGCGGATCCCCGTTCCCTGAGCGGCTCCCCATTCCCTGAGCGGGTCCCCGTTCCCTGAGCGGCTCCCCGTTCCCTGAGCGCTCTTTGGGGATCCCGCGCAGGTGTCGGGCAGCCTCCGGCGGAAGGCGGTGCCGGAGCTGCAGGAGCTGCGGAGCCGCACGGAGCGCGCCGAGCGGCGCCTCCTGGCCTGCGAGAACCTGGTCGGGGAGCTGGGCAGCGGCGTGGCCGCCCTGAGCACCCTCCTGCAGGACTACGGGCAGCTGCAGCAGCGCCTCTTCAACCTGGAGAACCTCCTCAAGAACAGGAACTTTTGGATCCTGCGCCTGCCTCCCGGCTCCGGCGGGGAGATCCCCAAGGTAGCGGCCGACGCTTCGCCAGGGATCCCGCGGGACTGTGGAAGGGTTGGGGATCCTGCGTGTCCCCACGGTGGGGCCGGACGTGTCCCGAGCCGCGTGTGGTTCCAGAGGAATTCCCTGTGATTCCAGGTGCCGCTGACCTTCGATGAGATCTCGGTGTATTTCAACGAGCTGGAGTGGGAGAGGCTGGAGCGCTGGCAGAAGGATCTGTACAGGGCCGTGATGAGGGGCAACTACGAGACCTTGGTGTCCCTGGGTAAGGCTGGGGGAATCATGGAATCATGGAATAGCCTGGGTTTGGGAGGCTGTGAGGTGGTGAGACCTTGGCACAGGTTTGCCCACATCCCTGCAAGTGTCCCAGGCCAGGCTGGATGGGGCTTGGAGCAACCTGGGATAGTGGAAGGTGTCCCCGACTTCCACTAGAGGGAAATGTTCCATTTCCCTCCTTTGGGATTTTAGTTCACGTTCTGCCTGGTTAAGATCCTCTCTGCCTCAGCTGTTCCCTGTGCTCGGGGGTGGATCTTGCCTCGGGGACAGGGAAGTGTTCGGAGGAGGGATGAGGTGTTTGGGACGGGGGATGAGGGTCACTGTTGGGATGTGCCAGGCTAAAGACACGGCCAAATCCTAGTCTAGCCCCCATCCTCTGCCCCACGAGCAGACTACGCCGTGTCCAAGCCCGACATCCTGTCCCGGATGGAGAGGGACGAGGAGCTCAGCGACAAAGAGGGCCAGGAGCCCCCCTGGACACAGACTGGGGACAGTCAGCAGCCCCCCGGGGCAGCAGAAGAGATGGACAAGGCAGAGGAGGCTCCAGGAGATGAGATCCCCAGGAAAGCTGCCCCAGGTGGGTGCCAGGTGGCCGTTCCTGGAGATCTCCCCTTCGTTAAGAAAGAAGTGCTCACTCCGTGGACTAAAGCACCCCGGAACACGGTGAACCTTCATTCCAAGAGGGATGGTTGTACTTGGCTGGATGAATCCCATGGAGAAAAGCAGTCAAAGCCTGCAGGAGGGGCTGGAGCAGTGGGAAAGGCCTCCTGTAAGACTGGGGCTTCCAGAGACATTCCTGCCTGCTGTGGAAGGACAGGAAATTTGCTGGGAAGTAAGGAACTGGGAGCTGAGGTGGGAGGAGGAGGAGGAGGCTGGAGCTGCTCTGCTTGTCCTGGGGGAACAGAGGAGTCTGGGGAGCCTTGGGGCATGGATTTAGAGTGGGAGGGCTGGGCAGGGAGGTGGGAGGTGCTGGAAAGGGACAGACAGAGCTGGGAACAGCGGAGATGTGGGAAGAGCTGTGGTCAGGAGCTCTTTCCTACAGGATTGAGGAGCTGGGAAGGTTAAAGGCTCCCCAGGAGAGGCTGGCCAGGTGCTCTCCCATGGGAAAACTCACCTGGAACCCAGGCGGGAGTGTGGGGTTGGACTGGAGGAGAGGAAAAGGGAACACAGAGGGACATCTTTGGGGTTCACGTTCTGTTACTCGGAGCTCCTCTCCTGTGTGGATCCTGCCACGGGGCCAGGGAGGAGCCTCCGCCACTGGGGTGGGAGGTGTTTGTGTCTCTGCCGGGGCTGGGAGAGGGGACTAGGGTCACTTTGGGAATCTGGCAGGATAAAGGTGCAGCCAAATCCTAACGAAGCCCCTGTTCTCTGCCCCGGGAGCAGACCGCGGCCAGCCCCACCGCCGGAGCTGCATCGGGAGGGATGAAGAGCCCGGCAACGAAAAGGGTCCAGAACCCTCGTGGACACGGAGTGGGAACAGCCACAAAACCCCACAGACACAGACTGGGGACAGCCAGGAACACCCACAGACTGGGAACAGCCCGAGATCCCCACGGACACGGAGTGGGAACAGCCAGAAAACGCCACAGGCACAGGCTGGGGACAGCCCAAAGTCCCCATGGACACGGAGTGGGAACAGCCAGAAAACCCCACAGACACAGACTGGGGACAGCCAGAAAACCCCATGGACACGGAGTGGGAACAGCCAGAAAACCCTACAGATGCAGATTGAGGACAGACAGAACCCCCCACAGACACGGAGTGGGGACAGCCCAAAGTCCTCATGGACACGGAGTGGGAACAGCCACAAAACCCTGCAGACAGAGACTGGGGACAGCCAGGAGCCCCTCGAGACACAGATCAGGAACAGCCCAAAATCCCCACGGACACGGAGTGGGAACAGCCAGAGAACGCCACAGACACAGACTGGGGACAACCAGAACCTCCCACAGACACAGACTGAGGTCAGCCAGAACCTCCCACAGATACAGTCTGGGGACAACCAAAACCCCCCACAGACACAGACTGGGGACAACCAGAACCTCCCACAGATACAGACTGGGGACAACCAGAAAACCCCACAAATACAGTCTGGGGACAACCAGAAAACCCCACAGATACAGACTGAGGACAACCAAAACCCCCCAGAGATACAGACTGGGGACAACCAGAAAACCCCACAGATACAGACTGAGGACAACCAAAACCCCCCACAGATACAGACTGAGGACAACCAAAAAACCCCACAGATATGGACTGGAGACAGCCCAAAGTCCTCATGGACACGGAGTGGGAACAGCCCAAAGTCCCCAAGGACACAGATTGGGAACAGCCTGAAGTCACCACAGACAAAGAGTGGGAACAGCCCGAAATCCCCACAGACACAGATTGGGAACAGCCCCAAGTCTCTGTGGGCACACACTGGGGACAGCCAGACACTGCCTCAGACACAGACTGGGGACAGTCAGAACCCCCTCCAGACAGGTGTCCCCAACAATCAGAAGCCCCCACAGACACCAGAAGAGATGGAGCAGCAGGAAGAGGCTTCGGGAGAGGATCCCATGCCCATGGAAGCTGGCCCAGGTGAGTTCCAGGAGTACCAGGGAGGATGTGCTTCCCCTTCCCCAGCTCTCCAGGGCTCTGGTGGCATCCAGGCCAGAGGGCACGGCCCTGGTGCTTGGAGAGGCATTGCCAGGGAGCCTTGGGATGTTGTCCCAGGACAGTGGAAGAGGATCTGGACCCAGGAATGCAGCCTGTGGAGATGGCAGGGTGAGGCTGCTCCACGTGGTACCTTGGTGTCCTTCCTCCCAGCCCTCCCCCTGCTTTTGGTCCACGTGTGCCTTCACTCCAGTTCCTCCTGACACCTCCTGCCCTTTCCATAGAATTGCTGGGGTTGGAAAAGCCCTCTGAGATCACTGGGTCCTACTGTCCCCCAGCACTGCCGAGGCCCCATGTCTCCAGGTGCCACCTGGCTTTTAAATCCCTGCAGGGACAGGGATTGCACCACTGCCTATTCCAGGGCTGGAGAGCCCTTTCCAGAAGTTTTCCTGATAGCTGATCCACATCCTGGCCTCTTGAGCTGCAGCTTTCTCCAGCTCTTCCACACACTCCCAGCAATCCCTGGTTGATAATGCTGGAGCGGGGACCTGGGAGGTCTCCACAGGTCTTTCAAACCCCTGTTCCCTGCAAACAGAACTCCCCATCCTGATGATGAACGTGATGTCCCTGAGGGACTGTCAGCCAGCGACAACGGCAGAGGAGGACCCAGAGATGGAGGAGGACGTGGCAGAGCCTGACACTGGTGAGTCACCCTGTGTTGGGGACACAATCCTGGCAGGTGGGTGGGAAGCAGCTTCCAGAGCTGCTGGCCTTGAAATAGGGACAGAAAAGGAAGTTTCAGCGGCTCCTTTTATTTTTTTCCTGCAACATCTTGTTGGTTTAGAGGTGGGTCCCTTGTGCCACTGGTCCTGATGGCACCCACAGAGGGAACCCTGCAGGGATGGGCATTCCATGGCCCTGGGCCGCTGTGGCATAGCTGGACAACCCTTTGGGGGAAGGAATTTTCCCAATTTCCACTCTGAGCCTCCCCTGGCCCAGCCTGAGGCTGTTCCCTCTCCTCCTGTCCCTGTTCCTGGAGCAGAGCCCGACCCCCCCGGCTGTCCGCTCCTGGCACGGAGTTGTGCAGAGCCACCAGGTCCCCCCTGAGCCTCCTTTTCTCCAGGCTCAGCCCCTTGCCCAGCTCCCTCAGCTGATCCTGGTGCTCCAGCCCCTTCCCAGCTCCATTCCCTGGACGTGCTCCAACCCCTCAATGTCCTTCTTGTCACGAGAAGCCTGGAGGAGCCCCGGTCCTGTGTCACACCAGTGCTGTCACACCAACACGGTGTCTCTCTGTTCCAGAGGAAGCCTCACTCATGGAAGATGAAACGTGCGAAGGGGCTTCTCCCAAGGACATCAAGGTGAAGGAAGAGGAGCCCGAGCTGCTGGCGGAGGAATCCACACCCTCAGAGCTCCAGAAGTGTCCCAAAAACGAGCTGGCGAAAGCCAAGAGCAAGAAGAAGCCGAACCGGTGCGAGACCAGCAGCCTGCTGATGGGGAACTGCCGGCGCGGCTACGTGCGGGAATGGTCCCACCCCTGCACCGAGTGCGGGAAGCGCTTCCGCCTCAAGATCAACCTCATCATCCACCAGCGCAGCCACGCCAAGGAGGGCCCCTACGAGTGCCCCGTGTGCGAGATCGGCTTCAGCAACAAGCGGCACCTGGACCTCCACCACAGCATCCACGTCAAGGACAGAGCCTTCGGCGCCAAGGTGTGGGGCAACGTGCACCCCGAGCTGCGCATCCGCCCGCGCCGGCACCTGTGCGGCGGCGGCGGCCACGCCGCGGGCGCCTGGCTGGGCCAGCCCAAGAGGGAACCGGACGGAGATGGTTTGTCCGGCTCCCCGCGGCCGCCCGATTCCAGGCTGAAGTGCCCCTACTGCAAGAAGTTCCTGTCGTGCACCGTGTCGCTGCAGCGGCACCTGCAGACGCACGCGCGGGAGCGGCCCTACTGCTGCAGCGCCTGCAACAAGTGCTTCACCCGCAGCAACCACCTGCTGCGCCACAAGAAGATCCACGAGCGGGCTCTGGCCGCCGCGCTGCGGGGCGAGGGCAACGCCCAGCCCCCTGCCGCTGTCCCGGCATCCCCGCAGCACCCGGCTGCCGAGGCCCAGGCCAGCCTTTCCCGGGGCAACGGGAGCCTCGAGGCTGTAAAAGTCAGCCTGCCCAACGAGCTGCTGTTGGGAGCCACACCGCTGGGGCTCCCAGATAAGGGCTGCCTGGTGCCTGACTGCATCAGGAAAGCCGTGCAGCCCGTGGTCCAGCTGGGATCGAGGGCGGTGGCTTCGGGGATGACAGAGAAATGACCCCGGGATAGGTGTGAACTGTGCGTTGTCCCCGGAGAAAAGTTTGTTGGGTTTGCACCTGATGGGACGCCGGGACTGGGACTCTGCTGCGTTTTAGGAGCTTCCTGGGTTGTGGAAAGAATGGGAAGCTTGGAGACCACGACAGGGAGCAAATTGCAGAAGCCTCCAGCGATCCATAATGCTTCACCAATCCACTGACTTGTTCCTGTTGGCTGATGCTTGGAATTTTCCCAAGCTGACATTCATGGGAGATGACATGGGGAATCCTGGTCAAACAGGAGCAGAGTTTTCACATTCCTTGATGTTGGAGCTGACACAACTGAGGAGGGCAGGGAGAAGGGAATGGAGCTGGCAGCCTTTTGCTCCATGAACCGAGCTTCCTGAGACACCAGATGACATCTCGGAGACGCCACTGCATCCTGTCCACCCTGGGAAGGAGATCAGCCGACACCCCCTCCAGCAAGCTGGGAACGCTGGAGCTTTGCACTGGAAGATCCACAGAACGAACCAAACCCCAGTCTTCTGTCCTGGCATATTCTGGGGATCCCAGCAGGTCTGTCAGGGAGGCCAGAGGCGCC
The DNA here is from genome assembly GCF_029207755.1 of Chamaea fasciata. Classification (NCBI taxonomy): domain Eukaryota; kingdom Metazoa; phylum Chordata; class Aves; order Passeriformes; family Sylviidae; genus Chamaea; species Chamaea fasciata. The sequence goes on from NW_027094086.1 coordinate 152,327,296, forward strand.
CTTGGGACCATCCTGCACGGGTGCAGAGTGATTTTGGGAATACTTGACGGGTCAGCCAGCCCCCCATGCTGCAGCAGCACCCTCGCGGATCCACCTGCACGGAAACTCCCACTCTCCCAACTGCAGCTCGTCCCCTTTGGCCCAAAATCCCACCATGATGAATCCTGTGGGAAAAGAGTTCTGCAGCTACCTCAGGGAGAGGGGGACCTGCCCGCAGGCAGCCAGTGGAAGCCAGGCCTGGCACTGCTCTGGTGTCCCCTGGAGCCACCAGAGAAGTGTCCGTGGCCAGAGCCCCACGTGCATCCCACCCCTGGGTGTGCACAGGGAGCGTGGACCCAGTGGAGCAGCTGTTGGGACTTCTGCATTCAGTTTTCCAGGTTTTTTCTGTTTTCTTTGAGTTGTTTGATGTAACTGTTTGAGTCCTGAGGTCTCTGTCCCTCTCTGAGCAGTGAGCACTGGCAGGCTTTTCCCATCCCTCATTCCCACTCACTCCCAAGGTGTGATGGTGCTGCTGTGGGAAGCTTTGGGAGCTGAGGGCACACCTGTGTCACATCCAGGTGTGATCCTCAGCCACCTCCTGCTCCGTGAGATGGACAGCAGCGTCCAGCTGCTCCATAGGAATACACGTGACATCCCACTGCTCCTCTGGGCTGGTTACCCCTGTTATCCCTGCCCAGGTAAAGATCCCAGGGGCATGGCTGAGCTGGTGTGCCAGTGGATTAATTCCTCCAGGCCAGCAACCTGGCATTTCTAAATCTGCTGTGACCGGGAGCAGCGTTTCCGACGACATTCCCGATCCCTTTCTCAGGCTGTGGAATCAATAAAGTATTTGTCTCTACGTCTGGCTGTTTTGGGGGCACAGAACTGGGGTCAGCCAGGACAGCTCTCAGCAGGAAGGGTTTGGGAGTCACCATCAGCTCCAGAGCCCCCAGGCCACTGGGAGAGTTGTGGAATCCCCGGCAGGAAGGGGAGCAGGGAAGGGCAGGGCATGGAGTGGCCCTGGCCACCGTGGGTGGGACGTGTTCCTCAGCACTGCCAGGGAGTCCCGCGGTGCCCTAATCCCGTGGGGGATTCCTGTGGGGCTGCTCCACATTCCCATCACGCATTCCCAGCAGGTAACTCTGCATTCCTCCCCTGATGGCCCCGTCCCTGTTGACGCAGGGATGTCACCCCCCCCCAGCCTGCCCCGGAGCACGACAGGAGACCACAGTCAGCTCGTTTTATCTGATTCTCTTCCCGGCTGGTCCTGCCACCCAGCCCCCAGAGCCTTGTCAGGGCTATCAGCTGCCCCCAGGTCACTGAGCACTCCCAGCCCTCCTCCCTGCACAGCGGTGCCGTTCAAACAACCCGAGATCCACCCCGGCGTGTGACACAGCCGCTCCTCCGCCGAATCCCCGCGGCAGCGGCACCGCCCGCCGTCCCTCCTCCGCTGCCTCGTGGCCGGTCCCATCCCACCCTGGGCCCTTCCCTCCCTGCCGAACAGCACAGCAGGCTCCCTCCTCCTCCTCCTCCTCCTCCTCCCCGAGGAGGTGCCGCAAGTCCCGCCAGCATCGCGGACAAATTCCCGGCGCTGCCACAAGTCCCAGCTGCCCGGTGTGTGTGCGTGCGCATCCCTTCCCCAGCCCTCTGGCTACCGCTCGTCCTGGCTCAGAGCCTCCAGCTCCGCCTCGTGTCCCGGCAAGCTGCCGGCCGGGGAGGTGGCCACGGCGTGCACCTTCTGGTGGTGGTTCAGCGACTGCCGGTGCCGGAAGCTCTTGGTGCAGCCGTGGCACTGGAAGGGCCTCTGCTGGGTGTGCCGCCGCTGGTGCTCCTCCAGCGACGCTTTCTGGGGGAAGCTCTCGGCGCACTCGATGCAGCGGTAGAGCCGCTCCCCGCCGGAGCCCGCCCGGCCCGGCCGGCCCGGCCAAGCGCCGCGGAGCTGCGGGCCGTGGATGCGCTGGTGCTTCTGCAGGTGGTGCTTCTGCACGAAGCCCTTGCCGCAGGCGGGGCAGCGGTAGGGCCGCTCCCCGGTGTGGATGCGGTAGTGCTTGTTGAGGTTGGACTTCTCGTTGAAGCTCTTGCCGCAGGCCGGGCACTGGAAGGGCCGCTCGCCCGTGTGCAGGCGCTGGTGCCGCAGCAGCGCGGCGTGGTGGGCCAGGCTCTTCCCGCAGGACGTGCAGATGAAGGAGCCGTTGCTTTTCCTCTCCCGGCTCTGCTGCCGAGCCAGCAGGTTCCGAGTCAGCCGGACGCTTTTCCAGCCCGGCGGTAACGCCCGGGGATCGTCCTGGGGGCTCTGCTGCTCCCAGGCGGGCTGCGGCGAGGCCACCTCGGCCGCGGGGTCTTCTCCCAGCGGCATTCCCTGCGCCAGGGCGAACGGCTGCTCCGTGCCCGCGCCCAGCGCCTGCTCCGTGGGGAAGGGCAGCCCCGGGGCAGGGTGAGCCTCCACCGGCACCACCACCGGCTTGAATTCGCCCAGGCAGAATTCTCCCAAGCCCGCCGCGGCCGCTTTGGGCCCGGCCACGCCGTGGCTGTCCCAGGGAACCGGCTGCTCCTGGCTGAGGGGAAGCTCCTCGTCCAGCCTGACCGCGGGCACCATGGGCAGCGCCAGGAGCTCGGCTCCCTCCTCCTGCGGCTGCTGCTCTTCCGTCTTGATCACGATCATCTCACCTGTGGAGAGACCGCAGTTCGTTGCCGGGAAGTCCTCCCGTGCCTGCAGCTCCAGAGTGGGAGCGGGAGCAGAGGTGGGAGGAACTGGCAAAGAACCAAAGGGAGAAGGAAGGGATTCCCAGGAGGAGATGAGGGGAAGTCCAGGCAGCTTGCTGGACCTCAGGGACATCACGGAATCAGTGAGGTTTGCAAAGCTCTCCAAGATCATCGAGTCCAATCATCAGCCATGCACTGCCAAGGCCACCACTGACCCGTGTCCCCAAGCGCCACATCCACACAGCTTTTAAATCCTTCCAGGAATGGAGACTTCACCTCTGCCTTGGGCATGCTGGACTCAATGGACGCTGTGGCCCAACAACACAATCCTCACAAAAAAAAACAAGCCAAAGGGAATCTGGTTTGCTAGTGAGGGCAAAGCTGAGGTGCGGAGTCCTCCATCAGGGAAAGAACCCCATCGGAATGGCAGAGTTTAAGTGGGTGAATCCAGGGAAAAGGATCAAAGCAAAGCCTCCCCAAAGCAGGAGGGAACATCCCCCCACAGGTCCCCAGCTCCAGAGCCACCCTGACTGAGCCTTGCCCCAGGTTTTTCCCATTTTCTATCCGTAAGAACTCTGCCCAGTTCAGGCAGGTTGTTAGTGCCCACCCTCAGCCTCCCTCTCTGTCACTCACTGTCACCAAGCTGTCCTGGCACCGCTCCCTTCTCGGGCAGCCCGGGGCTCCCTGGATCCTCCCTGTCCTCGGCTGGTGGCAGCAGCGCAGATTTGGAACCAGCATCCTCGGACCCTGGGAAGAAGGGAACTGCTGACAGTGGGGACCAGCCAAAGCCAAAGCTGGAATTCCAGGACATCTGATCACACAGGCCACTGGCACGTGATTTTTGCTTATCCCAGGAAGTGCCTGATGGGCACGCAAGCGCTAAAATTTCAGCCCAGAATTAATGAGTGTGAAAATGTAGGATTCTCTGCAGCAAACCCCTGCAGGGTGATCCACGTACAGCCCATACCCCAGGAAAAAACAGTGCAGGAACACCGGCTGCAGGACACGTCACCTGAAATCCCCCCACGTTCCGCGTGGGGAGGGCTTGGAAGCCGCATCAGCCCAGGGATGAGGATGCTTCTGACACGATCTGAGCGATCCTCACCGAGAGGGACGATGGCCTCGTAGCTCCCCTTCCTGGTGATCCCACGGAGCTCCTGGCTGTCCCCATTCCCCAGCTCCTGCTCCGGCAGAGCGGCCGCCTCACCCTCACCCGCTGCTGGCACCTGGAATGACAGGAGGCTCCACCTGGGGGTCCCCAGCGAGCCCCTCCCCGAGCCCCGGGAGATCCCTGGGTGTGGGAACTGACGGTGATCAGAACATGGGATCTCAGGCTCCAGGCAGTGCCTTGAAGCCTGTGGGAAGGCCAAGGACAAAACCCTCTCAGTCTGGCCTGGGAAATGCTGAGGAGGAACCCTAAACAATCCCTACACACAATCCCTGTAGATCCTCCTCCTGACACCTGGTGTTTTCCCAACTTGTTTACCGGTAGAGGTGTTTCCAAAAAGATGGTGCCCTAAGGGACCAGTCCTATTCATTGCACCCAAACACTGTATAAAAGAATCTGTCTTTCAATAAACTTTGCTATAAACCCTCTGAAGAAATCGGAGTTCTACGTGTCGTTGCGTGAGCTGTCCTGAATCCTAACGATACCCTGGAGGTCTGGAGCTCCTATGGACAGAGCCACATCACGGGGGACATTCCCAGACATCCCAGAGAGGCTCAGCTGTTCCTCCCCAGGCCAGGGGCAGATTCTCAGGAGCCATCCCGGCAGCCAGGTGAGCAGTGACCCCTCGGGCGGGAGCAGGACCCTCAGGTGGCACCATCCCACGTCACCCCAGTGGGACCCAACACGGCTGAAACCCTTGGGGCAGGTGTTCTGCTCCCCCTCTTCCCTGGCGACAGGGACAGGCACCAGAGGAGCCGTGTCCATCTGGCTCCGTGCAGCTCCTGAGAGCCAACAGCACATCCCACGGCCACACAGTCACCTGGGGCACCTTGCCATTGCTTTGGGGACATCTCTGTCACCTGCGGCCTGTCCCTGTCACCCTGGGCAACATCCCTGTGAGCTGGGACACATCCCTGTCCAACTTCGGCACATTCCCATTAGCTGGGGCTTGGCCCGTTTGTCACCGCTGGCATATCCCCGTTATCTGGGGCTTGTCCCCATTACCTACACTCCATCCCTCTTCCCTGGCACTCCTCCTCATTACCGTGGGCCCATCCCTGGCCCCACGGGCTCATCCCCATCCCCGTTACCCGGAGCTTGTCCCTGTCACCGCTGCCATGTCCCCGTCCCCATTCCTCGGAGCTTGTCCCTGTCGCCGTGGGCTCGGCCCCATCCCCATTCCCCGGCCCCTTTGCTCACTCCCCGGGGCTGGTTCCCGTTCCCCGGGCCCATCCTGTCCCCGTGCGGGCCCGTCCCGCTTCCCTGGGTCGCGGTTACCTGTGTCCGCTGCCGGGCGGTGCCGGTGCCGGTGCCGGTGCCGGTGCCGGTGCCGGTGCCGGTGCCGGCGCGGTTTCCCCCGCAGCGGCAGCGGCGGAGCTGGCGCTGGATGCGGCGGAGGCGGCGGGAGTTGTCCCTGAGGAGCGCGGCCAGGCGGGCCCCTCCGGCCCGCACCGTGCGCTCCAGCCCCGCCACTCGCCGCTCCAGCCGCTCCAGCCGCCGCTCCGCCGCCTCCACGCTCCGCTCCAGCCGCCGCTCCGCCGCCGCCGCCGCCCGCAGCGACAGCTCCGCCGGGGCCGCCCCGCCGGGGCCCGCGCCGGGATCGGGGCCCGCGCCCTGCCAGGCCTCGGGCGCCCACTCGGGGTCCTGCTGCGGGGGGAAGAGGGCGGTGAGGGGCGGCCGGGCCCGGCGTCCCGCCGGGGGTTCGGGGCCGCCGGTGCCGGGGGGTCCCGCCGGTACCTGCGCGCGGCCCCACCGGGCCATGGCCGCCCTCAGCGCCGCCGCCGCAGCGCCCCCTGCCGGCCCCGCGCCGCCCGCGCCGCCCCGCCCGCGGCCGCCGCTCCGAGACCCCGGCCCGGGCCCGGCCCGCTCGCTGCCCCATCGGCATCCGGTGTGCAGCCCCATCCGCAGCCCGTCCTATCCTATCCACAGCCCCATCCCATCTACAGCCCCATCCCATCCACAGCCCCATCGACATCCCATCCTATCCTCTCCACAGCCCCATCCCATCCACAGCCCCATCCCATCCCATCTACAGCCCCATCCGCAGCCCGTCCTATCCTAACCACAGCCCCATCCCATCTACAGCCCCATCGACATCCCATCCTATCCTCTCCACAGCCCCATCCCATCCCATCCACAGCCCCATCCCATCCACAGCCCCATCCCATCCCATCTACAGCCCCATCCCATCCCATCTACAGCCCCATCCGCAGCCCGTCCTATCCTATCCACAGCCCCATCCCATCTACAGCCTCATCCCATCCCATCCACAGCCCCATCCACAGCCCATCCTATCCTATCCACAGCCCCATCCCATCTACAGCCCCATCCACAGCCCGTCCTATCCTATCCTATCCACAGCCCCATCCCATCCCATCTACAGCCCCATCCCATCCCATCTACAGCCCCATCCGCAGCCCATCCTATCCTATCCACAGCCCCATCCCGTCCCATCTACAGCCCCATCCACAGTCCATCCTATCCCATCCACAGCCCCATCCCATCCCATCTACAACCCCATCCCGTCCCATCTACAGCCCCATCCCGTCCCATCTACAGCCCCATCCACAGCCCATCCTATCCCATCCACAGCCCCATCCCATCCACAGCCCCATCAACATCCCATCCCATCTACAGCCCCATCCGAGAATGGGTCAGGTTGGAAAGGACCACGGTGGTTCATTGGGTCTCACCTCCCTGCTCAATGAGGGTTATCCCAGAGCACAGGATTGTGTCCAGACCATTCTGGAGTATCTCCAGTGAGGGAGGCTCCTCACCCTCTCTGGACAATCTGTTCCAGGGCTCTGTCACTGCACAGGGAAGTTCTTCCTCCTGTCCAGGTGGAACTTCCTGGGCATCAGTTTCCTGTCTCTTTCCTGTTCCTCCTGTCCTGTTGCTGGGTCCCACAGCGAAAAGCCAGGCTCTCTCAGCCCTGTCCCATCCTATCCCCATCCCCATCCTGGTCTTTATCACATCCACATCCCCATCCCGTTCTGTCAAATCCCACCCCATCCCAATCCCACCCCTACATCCATCCCGTTTCCATCCCCCCATATCCCCTCTCACCTCCACCACACCCCTATTCCATCCCGTCCCCATCCATCCCCACCCCAGCATGAGAACCACAGCTCCATCCCTCAAATCCCCAGTGCCCAGCAACCCCCAATGCCACTCCCAGAGGCCCATCCAGACAACCCCCAATCCCTTCCCACCCCCATCCCCATCTCAGAGTGGGACTGCAGCCCCCCAGCAGCAGGCGACACTCCCCACCCAGTGTTCTGTTCTCACTCTTCCACCAATCCACCCCACAGATCCCATTCCTGGCGGTGCCGCCCAGCAGGACCCGGCAGGACCCTCCCGGAACCCCCTCAAGGAATCCACAGTCAGCATCCTGGTTTCTACAGCATCTATTGGCACTCTCCACAAAAGGGACCCACTCCCAGCATCCCACCCACCCCACCAGGGCTTGGGAACAAGGAGCCCCCTTCCCATGGGCAGGGCAGGTGCCCCCCAGCCCCACAACAGGGCAGAGGAGCCATAAAATGTTGTCCATGCTCCAGCCTTCAACTGGAGAGTAAGAGAGGGGAGAAGGTCTGACAGTGGCCTCTGGTCCCCAGGAGGTCACTGCAAGATCCAGCAGCAGCATCGCATCCCTGGGAGTCACTTCAAGGTCCAGTAGCAGCATCCCGTTCCCAGGAGGTCACCTCAAGGTTCAACAGCAGCATCTTATTCCTGAGAGGACACCTTGAAGTTTATCACGTACCCCATTCCTGAGAGGACACCTTGAAGTTTATCACGTACCCCGTTCCTGAGAGGACACCTTAAAGCCCATCAGCAGCATCCCATTCTTCACCTCAAGATCAGACAGCAGCCTCCTATCCTAGGGAGGTCAACTCAAAAGTCCAGCAGCAGCACCCTGTGTCTGGGAGGTCACCTCAGAGTCCATCAGCAGCACCCTGGGAGGTCACCTCAAGTCTCCAGGAGGTCACCTCAAATTACAGCAGCAGTTTGCCATCCTTGGGAGCAAACCCTGAGGTCCAACAGCGGCCTCCTGCTCCCAGGAGGACACCTCAAGGTCTGACAGCAGCATCCCATCCCTGGGGGGTCACATCCTGCCCTCCCACCCCATCCCCTGCTGCGGGCGGTGCCGTGATGGGCACCGGGTTGGCGCAGGGGAACGGCTGCTCCTGCCGCCTGTGAATCCTCTGGTGTGCCTTGAGGTGGGAGAACCTCTTGAAGGTCTTCTGGCAGATACCACACTGGTGGGGCCGGACGCCCATGTGCATCCAGTGCTGCCGGACAAAGTCCGAGACCCAGGTGAAGCTGCGGTTGCAGCAGGGACACAGGATGAGGTGGTGGCCAGAGTGGCGGCGCTGGTGCACTGTCAGGAAGACCTGGTTGGAGAAGGTCTCCAGGCACTCGTTGCAGGTGTACATCACTTTTCCAGGTGACAGCGAGCACCTAGCGGGGCCGGGCTCCTGCCACACCTTGGCACATTCCCCGCTCGGGGCTTGCGGCTGGGAGGACGGGCACAGGGTCTGGCTGGGACACTCCTCTGGCTTCGAGGCCTGGCAGGTGCCATTGGCTGCCCAGGTTTGGGGCTGGGATGCTGGACACGGCCCCTGGCTGGGACATGCCTTTGCATCCAAGGGCTGGCAGGAGCCATTGGGTGCCCAGTTTTGGGGTTGGGATGTTGGGCACTGGGATGCCGGGCACGGCCCCTGGCTGGAACACACCTTTGCATCCAAGGGCTGGCAGGAGCCATTGGGTGCCCAGGTTTGGGGCTGGGACGTTGGGCACGGTGTCCTGCTGGGACACTCCTCTGGCTTTGAGGCCTGGCACGTCCCGTTAGCTGCCCAGTTTTGGGGATGGGAAGCTGGGTATGGCACCCGGCTGGGACACACCTCCAGCTCCGAGGGCTGGCACGTCCCGTTGACCGCCCAGGCGCGCAGGTGCCGCCTGATTTTCTTCTTGGACATGAACTTGCGGTCGCAGTGGACGCAGACATAGGGCACCCAGTTGGTGTGGCCACGCTGGTGGATCAGGAGGTTGATCTTGAGCAGGAAGGTTTTCCTGCAGATGGGGCAGGAGTAGAATTCCCGGGTGGCATTTCGCTGACAGGCCCCTGGCCGGCCCACGCAGGGATCCTTCTCCGGCTCCCCTGGGCTGGGATCTGCCTGTTCCGTCGTTCTGCAGACAGCTGGTGTCACCTCCTTTCCTGCTTCTTCAGGAATGTTGGCCACCACATCTTGGCCAGTATTCCCTGAATCTTTCACAGCCTCCTTTTCCAGACCCTTGTCCTCTTCCAGACCCTTAGAGGACATTTTGGGCATCGATGGCTTCTCTGCAGCAATCTCCTCCTGTGGCACCTCCGTTGGCATCCCCACTTCGGCATCTCCTGGGAATTTTCAGAAACCAAACATCACTTTTCCACATGGTTTTAAGGTACGAACAGCAGAAGGCTTTGCTCCCACCCTCCCTCACTTCCTGCCCTGTTCCCAGCCAGTGAAAATCCCAGCCCCTCTCTCTTCTTCTAGCTCAGTCTATGAGCAGTGTAAAAGCCAGGAATGGCCACAGCTTGTCCCTGTAGACACCCCAAGAGCAGTCTGACAGACCCCTCAAGCTGCTGGCCCCACCAAGGAGGGATAAAGGCTCTGCCCCAGTACCTGCTGCAGGAGGAGAACAGTTCTGATCCACGGCTTCCCAACAGTGCATGGAGAGCGGGCAGGGAGAGGACGGGGTCGGGGTTGGCTGGCTCAGATCCACCAGGACAGCAGCAGCTTCCAGAGGGACAGGTGCTGTGAGGGCAAGAGCAGCCGTGAAGGTGGGTGAGGAACAGCCAGGCAGGGATCCAGGACCCCTCACAGCAGCAGCAGGATTTGTCAGGCACTCACGTGTGCTGCAGTTCTCTGGGACCACTGTGCTCCCGCTTTCCTCCATCAGGTTCCCACTTTCCTCTGCTGGGCTCCTGTTTTCCTCTGCTGGGCTCCTGTTTTCCTCCACTGTGTTCTCGCTTTCCTCTGTCACGTTCCAACTTATCTCCACTAGGCTCCTGCTTTCCTCCACCAGTTTCTTGCTTTCTTCTACCAAGTTCCCACTTTTCTCTGCCCCATTCCCACTTTGCTCTGGCTCCCTGCAGCCCCTCTCCAC